>NC_068457.1:21402606-21597606 GCF_023373465.1 Oncorhynchus keta
TGGTGCAGCCTAGACATTGGTTAAAAAGTGTACTGTGGTGCAGCCTAGACATTGGTTAAAAAGTGTACTGTGGTGCAGCCTAGACATTGGTTAAAAAGCATACTGTGGTGCAGCCTAGACATTGGTTAAAAAGTGTACTGTGGTGCAGCCTAGACATTGGTTAAAAAGCATACTGTGGTGCAGCCTAGACATTGGTTAAAAAGTGTACTGTGGTGCAGCCTAGACATTGGTTAAAAAGCATACTGTGGTGCAGCCTAGACATTGGTTAAAAAGCATACTGTGGTGCAGCCTAGACATTGGTTAAAAAGCATACTGTGGTGCAGCCTAGACATTGGTTAAAAAGCATACTGTGGTGCAGCCTAGACATTGGTTAAAAAGCATACTGTGGTGCAGCCTAGACATTGGTTAAAAAGCATACTGTGGTGCAGCCTAGACATTGGTTAAAAAGCATACTGTGGTGCAGCCTAGACATTGGTTAAAAAGCATACTGTGGTGCAGCCTAGACATTGGTTAAAAAGCGTACTGTGGTGCAGCCTAGACATTGGTTAAAAAGCATACTGTGGTGCAGCCTAGACATTGGTTAAAAAGCGTACTGTGGTGCAGCCTAAACATTGGTTAAAAAGCGTACTGTGGTGCAGCCTAGACATTGGTTAAAAAAGCGTACTGTGGTGCAGCCTAAACATTGGTTAAAAAGCGTACTGTGGTGCAGCCTAGACATTGGTTAAAAAGCGTGCTGTGGTGCAGCCTAAACATTGGTTAAAAAGCGTACTGTGGTGCAGCCTAAACATTGGTTAAAAAGCGTACTGTGGTGCAGCCTAAACATTGGTTAAAAAGCGTACTGTGGTGCAGCCTAGACATTGGTTAAAAAGCATACTGTGGTGCAGCTTAGACATTGGTTAAAAAGCGTACTGTGGTGCAGCCTAAACATTGGTTAAAAAGCGTACTGTGGTGCAGCCTAAACATTGGTTAAAAAGCGTACTGTGTTGCAGCCTAAACATTGGTTAAAAAGCGTACTGTGGTGCAGCCTAGACATTGGTTAAAAAGTGTACTGTGGTGCAGCCTAGACATTGGTTAAAAAGTGTACTGTGGTGCAGCCTAGACATTGGTTAAAAAGCATACTGTGGTGCAGCCTAGACATTGGTTAAAAAGTGTACTGTGGTGCAGCCTAGACATTGGTTAAAAAGCATACTGTGGTGCAGCCTAGACATTGGTTAAAAAGCATACTGTGGTGCAGCCTAGACATTGGTTAAAAAGTGTACTGTGGTGCAGCCTAGACATTGGTTAAAAAGCATACTGTGGTGCAGCCTAGACATTGGTTAAAAAGTGTACTGTGGTGCAGCCTAGACATTGGTTAAAAAGCATACTGTGGTGCAGCCTAGACATTGGTTAAAAAGCATACTGTGGTGCAGCCTAGACATTGGTTAAAAAGCATACTGTGGTGCAGCCTAGACATTGGTTAAAAAGCATACTGTGGTGCAGCCTAGACATTGGTTAAAAAGCATACTGTGGTGCAGCCTAGACATTGGTTAAAAAGCATACTGTGGTGCAGCCTAGACATTGGTTAAAAAGCATACTGTGGTGCAGCCTAGACATTGGTTAAAAAGCATACTGTGGTGCAGCCTAGACATTGGTTAAAAAGCGTACTGTGGTGCAGCCTAGACATTGGTTAAAAAGCATACTGTGGTGCAGCCTAGACATTGGTTAAAAAGCGTACTGTGGTGCAGCCTAAACATTGGTTAAAAAGCGTACTGTGGTGCAGCCTAGACATTGGTTAAAAAGCGTACTGTGGTGCAGCCTAAACATTGGTTAAAAAGCGTACTGTGGTGCAGCCTAGACATTGGTTAAAAAGCGTACTGTGGTGCAGCCTAAACATTGGTTAAAAAGCGTACTGTGGTGCAGCCTAAACATTGGTTAAAAAGCGTACTGTGGTGCAGCCTAAACATTGGTTAAAAAGCGTACTGTGGTGCAGCCTAGACATTGGTTAAAAAGCATACTGTGGTGCAGCTTAGACATTGGTTAAAAAGCGTACTGTGGTGCAGCCTAAACATTGGTTAAAAAGCGTACTGTGGTGCAGCCTAAACATTGGTTAAAAAGCGTACTGTGTTGCAGCCTAAACATTGGTTAAAAAGCGTACTGTGGTGCAGCCTAGACATTGGTTAAAAAGTGTACTGTGGTGCAGCCTAGACATTGGTTAAAAAGTGTACTGTGGTGCAGCCTAGACATTGGTTAAAAAGCATACTGTGGTGCAGCCTAGACATTGGTTAAAAAGTGTACTGTGGTGCAGCCTAGACATTGGTTAAAAAGCATACTGTGGTGCAGCCTAGACATTGGTTAAAAAGCATACTGTGGTGCAGCCTAGACATTGGTTAAAAAGTGTACTGTGGTGCAGCCTAGACATTGGTTAAAAAGCATACTGTGGTGCAGCCTAGACATTGGTTAAAAAGTGTACTGTGGTGCAGCCTAGACATTGGTTAAAAAGCATACTGTGGTGCAGCCTAGACATTGGTTAAAAAGCATACTGTGGTGCAGCCTAGACATTGGTTAAAAAGCATACTGTGGTGCAGCCTAGACATTGGTTAAAAAGCATACTGTGGTGCAGCCTAGACATTGGTTAAAAAGCATACTGTGGTGCAGCCTAGACATTGGTTAAAAAGCATACTGTGGTGCAGCCTAGACATTGGTTAAAAAGCATACTGTGGTGCAGCCTAGACATTGGTTAAAAAGCATACTGTGGTGCAGCCTAGACATTGGTTAAAAAGCGTACTGTGGTGCAGCCTAGACATTGGTTAAAAAGCGTACTGTGGTGCAGCCTAGACATTGGTTAAAAAGCATACTGTGGTGCAGCCTAGACATTGGTTAAAAAGCATACTGTGGTGCAGCCTAGACATTGGTTAAAAAGCGTACTGTGGTGCAGCCTAGACATTGGTTAAAAAGCGTACTGTGGTGCAGCCTAGACATTGGTTAAAAAGCATACTGTGGTGCAGCCTAAACATTGGTTAAAAAGCATACTGTGGTGCAGCCTAGACATTGGTTAAAAAGCATACTGTGGTGCAGCCTAGACATTGGTTAAAAAGCGTACTGTGGTGCAGCCTAGACATTGGTTAAAAAGCATACTGTGGTGCAGCCTAAACATTGGTTAAAAAGCATACTGTGGTGCAGCCTAGACATTGGTTAAAAAGCGTACTGTGGTGCAGCCTAAACATTGGTTAAAAAGCATACTGTGGTGCAGCCTAAACATTGGTTAAAAAGCATACTGTGGTGCAGCCTAGACATTGGTTAAAAAGCATACTGTGGTGCAGCCTAGACATTGGTTAAAAAGCATACTGTGGTGCAGCCTAAACATTGGTTAAAAAGCATACTGTGGTGCAGCCTAGACATTGGTTAAAAAGCATACTGTGGTGCAGCCTAAACATTGGTTAAAAAGCATACTGTGGTGCAGCCTAGACATTGGTTAAAAAGCATACTGTGGTGCAGCCTAGACATTGGTTAAAAAGCATACTGTGGTGCAGCCTAAACATTGGTTAAAAAGCATACTGTGGTGCAGCCTAGACATTGGTTAAAAAGCATACTGTGGTGCAGCCTAGACATTGGTTAAAAAGCATACTGTGGTGCAGCCTAGACATTGGTTAAAAAGCATACTGTGGTGCAGCCTAGACATTGGTTAAAAAGCATACTGTGGTGCAGCCTAGACATTGCACAAGTCCGAGGTAAAGAGATAACATTTACACTAGATGTATGCGATAACTCGCCATCGACTTTGGTGTCAGCAGTCACCGCTAGAATGGCCTCCAAACAGACAGTTTGAGGGAAGTGAAATTAACAATGGAGGTTTCAATTATATAACAGGGCTGAGGTGTCCCCTCTGACAGGAGAGGACTGGGGTTCTTTCTCAGTGAGGGATGTGTCCTGTAATGTACTGTAAGTGTAGACTGTAGGGAGCTCTGGAGAGACTTTCCTTTTGAGGGACAACACATGTCATTCATTAATTGGGAGTCCAAATTGGATTGGAGGGTGGATGATCTTATTTTAAGGTCAAAAATATAAAAATGTATTTTACCAATTGAACGACATCTATTGCAGGATAAATCCATGTTAAAGTTTACGTAGCTGGCCATATATGGATGTTACATTTGACTTTATGGGTTGGTTATGTAGACTTCTCCTAACCCATCGCTTTCTACTACATATAATAATAAATTATATTAAGAACATTAAATTATATATATTAATGTGAAACTAAGTCCAAAAATGGCAACTACAGATTGCCACTTTTAAGTCTATCAAAAGTGCAAGTTTGAGCATGTGTCCAGTAGGCCTATGGATTGTTATTATTTTTGCCAGCATGAATTTGACTGAGCAATAAAATCCCCACTTTTATTCCATAGGTTTGGATCTGCACTATGTAGCTGTTGCAAGAGCCCATTTTTCACTGGCTGTCCACTGGTTTCAGAAACAATAACTGATGATTGATAGGCAGCTTAAACGTATTGAATTCAACCATTATTGGGTTCAAATACCCATTTAGATGTGGCGCAGGTATCTAAAATGAGAGAGCAGCAGTGTGATTCACATCAATGCGCTATGTAGATATCAATAATAAGTGATATTCGTATCACCGTAGACGACACCACTGCTGTCATTACCTCCAAGTGTTTATTCAAGTTGGATAAGCTTTGGATGCCGTCAGCGGTCGCACCATTGGAAGACACAGCTTGGACTGTAGCCTACAAAAACCCTATTCCTGCTCTTTTCCCACAATCCATCAAACACATTTGGTGTGTCATCCTAGTGGTCTCTGACTTGTGGTCAGTCTCGCTCAGGTGGAACAAACTTAAATTTGCGCCTTTTTTCAATGCCGATTTGAGTGTCATTGAGAAAACAGAGAAGAGTCAAAGATTTGTTTTGCAAACATCCCTTTCTGAATTTAAAAGTAATCCTCAAAGTAATCTAGTTTTTCAAAAGTATCTGTAATCTGATTACATTTTTGTTGTTGTTGCTGTTAACGGATTACAGTTACCGTTTTGTTGTAATCCCTTCCATGTAACGGATTATATGTAATCTGTCACTCCCCAACCCCGGTTACCCAAGTAGCTGGTTATTATTAATACATGCCACATGGGCAACAATGTAAAGCATTGCCTGTTCTATCTCAAAGTAAACAGCTAAATAACATGTTATTCTGAACTGTACAGATAATGACTTTAGGCATAATCAAGTTCCCTCAATGAACCACTTATTTATGTTAAGCCCACCAGGGTTATCTAGCCTGCTGGTCAGCAGCCAAATCTGTTAACCTAAACAGTTAGGACCTATCCTGTGATGACATCAGCTGTCACTACTGGTTATAAGGAAGGCATCTATACTACATTAGTAATGACAGTTATTATGACACAGTAATATACAGTGCATTGGAAAGTAATCAGAACCCTTGACCTTTTCCACATTATGTTACGTTACAGCCTTATTCTAACATTGATTTTTTTTAAATGTTTCCCTCATCTACACACAATACCCCATAGTGACAAAGCGAAAACAGGTTTTAGAAATGTTTGCAAAAAACAGAAATATCTTATTTACATAAGTATTCAGACCCTTTGCTATGAGACTAGAAATTGAGCTTGGATGCTTCCTGTTTCCATTGATCATCCTTAAGATGTTTCTACAACTTGATTAGAGTCCAACTGTGGTAAATTAAATTGATTGGACATGATTTGGAAAGGCACACACCTGTCTATATAAGGTCCCACAGTTGACAGAGAATGTCAGAGCAAAAACCAAGCTATGAGGTCGAAGGAATTGTTCGTAGAGCTTTGAAACCGGATTGTGTCGAGGCACAGACCTGGGGAAGGGAACCAAAACATTTCTGCAGCTTTGAAGGTCCCCATGAACACAGTGGCTTCCATCATTCTTAAATGGAAGAAGTTTAGAACCACAAAGACTCTTCCTAGAGCTGGCCGCCCGGCCAAACTGAGCAATCAGGGGAAAAGGGCCTTAGTCAGGGAGGTGACCAAAAACCGATGGTCACTCTGACAGAGCTCCAGAGCTCCTCTGTGGAGATGGGAGAACCTTCCAGAAGGACAACTATCTCTGAAGCACTCTGCCAATCAGGTCTTTATGGTAGAGTGACCAGACGGATGCCACTCCTCAGTAAAAGGCACATGACAGCCCTCGTGGAGTTTGCCAAAGGGCACCTGAAGACTCTCAGACCATGAGGAAACAAGATTCTTTGGTCTGATGAAACCAATATTGAACTCTTTGGCCTGAATGCCAAGTGTCACGTCTGGAGGAAACCTGGCACCATCCCTATCGTTAGGGTGGCAGCATCATGCTGTGGGGATGTTTTTCAGCAGCAGGCACTGGGAGACTAGTCAGGACCGAGGGATAGATGAAAAGAGCAAAGTACAGAGAGATATTTGATGAAAATCTGTTCCAGAGGGCTCAGGACCTCAGACTGGGGCGAAGGTTCACCTTCCAACAGGACAAAGACCCTAAACACACAGCCAAGACAACGCAGGGGTGGCTTCGGGACAAGTCTCTGAATATCCTTGAGTGGCCCAGCCAGAGCCCGGACTTGAACCCAATCTAACATCTCTGGAGAGACCTGAAAATAACTGTTCAGCGACGCTCCCCATCCAACCTGACAGTGCTTGAGAGGATCTGCAGAGAAGAATGGTAGAAACTCCACAAATACAGGTGTGCCAAGCTTGTAGCATCATACCCAAGAAGACTTGAGGCTGTAATCACTGCCAAAGGTGCTTCAACAAAGTACTGAGTCAAGGGTCTGAATACTTATGTAAATGTCATATATCCAATTTATATTTTTTATACATTTGCTTTGTCATTATGGGGTATTGTGTGTAGATTGATGAGGGGGAAAACAATTTAACACATTTTAGAATAAGGCTGTAAAGTAACAAAACGTGGAAAAAGTCAAGGGGTCTGAATACTTTCTGAATGCACTGTAGGTCTTGTGACTGGACAGATAATTTAAATAGTTATTAAAACGATCAATTACTGAAGCAGTCAGGTATTAATGGCAGGCTTGCTCATAGCTGATATTTCCACACAAAGCAGAGCAGTGGGTAAAGCCTACTGCAAAAGGCTGCCAGTCCCCACGCAGCCAGACACTATAGTGGTGCCAGAGACTGGAATACCCAGCTACAGAACACCACAGCTTTTACACAAACACCACAACTACTGATTCAGAAGACTGCGGAGGGGGAATCTATACATTCCAACTGTTGATCATTGTCCTATAATAACCTACAGTTCGCTATATGGTAAAAGCCTAAGGTTTCAAACGAAGATGTCATATTTGATATACTGCATAAGATCAATGGTTTCAGAGGATTGAAACGCTTTTGAAATGTCACATTTTCGCATGGCTATGCAACAAGTAGTGCTGTTTTCAGCAAATAACTGAGTTGCATAGGCCTAATTCCTGGGTCTGTCTATGGATATTCTGATTAGTATTTTAACCGGAGGGTTCGGTTTAACGGAGATTTACTCCCTCCTCCTGCGAACACCATGAGTCTGAACATAGCACCGGCAATCCCCGTGAGCCCGTGCGCTACGGGACACAGAGCGCGCAACACAACACAGTTGCAATAAGCTCCTTGACCAAAAAAGTATATTCACTGTTTTGAAACGCATAACAATCACACACATTAATAGGGAATGAATGCGTAAAAACACATGATTTGGCCTATGACGTTCATTTACCCTCTTGTGTTCATGTTGCGTGCTGGTCTTGGACTCGCCGGTGAGTGCCGTCCTGCGGCTCAGCTCGTTCTGTTGCTGTGGTGACATGGTTTCCATCCAGGTAGAGTTGCGTGGGAAAAGGGGAGCTGCCACCGCGCTCTACTGTCCCAAAGCTATGAAACTCCATAAAAGTCCTTATTCGTTAGAAGCATTCCACCCATGAGTCGCTGTGCATGTGCGAAGAGATATAAATAAAGTACGCACAGGATCTGTATACGGTATTATGCCCGTCTGTATACGGTATTATGCCCGTTTGTATACGGTATTATGCCCGTCGTGGTTGAAAATGAGAGTTCAGTTGTCTGGTGTTGAAAACGAACTGTCTAAGCCATGCACATCTTCACAAGTTATAGGTCCTCTATACACGCACCTGACTCAGGCTCTCCACACACTGAAACAAATTGGCTGTGTCAATTCTTTACACACGAGCTCGTGAGCCCTGTGGAGTCGGCGCCTCGGTGGCCCCTGGGTCCTACTGCAGACGAAGTCTGGTTGAGAAGCGTTTGTTCTTTTTAAGGGAAATATCTGAGGGAAAATGGACCAGGTAACATTTCAATGGGAGTGGGGACTATGTTACAAGCTTGATAACAAAAAAAATCGTATGTGCTTGTTGTATTATTCCAAGACTTGAGGTGAGCTTTGAAGTTTAGACTTGTTAGTGAAAAACGCTATTCTTATTATCATGATCAGCAGGAATTAGACATGATAGACATTCATTAACAGGTGGTCAGTGTAATAGACAAGAGGGCGCTGTGCCCACTGTCATAATAAGAGTAGGAGATAAGAAATGGGACCCAAAACTTTGTAGAACTTGGAACTTGGTTTCAAAAAAAGAAAGAATGTAATAAAATCCATTTTACTGCAGCATCAGACAGAAGTGGAGCACAAACTGGGCTAAAGTGAGAAGAACCAGGACAGTGTGTGCTCCCCAAACCAATCACAATCATAGCCCCATTTAAAGTGGTTCAGAAAATCTGATGATTAGATGAACGAGAGTGATAATGAAATGCCTTGGGCTGTTGGGCAAACAGCACACATAGAAAGTACAACATACCCTCATTATTGTCTCTCTGAAACTTCCACTTTCTCCTTTAATCTTGAGGGCCGGTTTCCTGGAACCTAATTAGTCCTCAATTAAAAACATGTTTGAAATGTAAAAGATAAAAAGTACCATCCCTCCTAACTTCTCTTGACATCCCCTCTTTTTCAGGCACGCAGACACATGATGTCATTTCATTAGATAGAGGATTTGAGTGGCTTTTCGCCTGTGCTCTGTAGGGTTCCATTAGAAAGGAACGTCTGGTCTCCCTGCACAGCCAAAACATGTGGCGAAGAGCCCTCAGAGCCGACAACTACAATCACTAACACTACATTCCTATCTTTCTCTCCCACTCTGCCTATTCCTCTCTCCCTCAACTCTCCACACTCTTTCTGTCCATGCCTCTTTCCCTTCTGCCAACAGCCCTATACTTCTCGTCCGTCCCTCCACCTCTTTCTGTGTTTTGTCTTCCTTCATCTCCTCCTCCCTCTCTCCATTTTCATCCCAGCACAGCATTTCTCCCTCCAGTGGTTGGCCCGACCCTCGTCCCATCGATTTAATCAGCTTCCCTAATGAGCCAATGTTCCAGACAGAAAAAGGCAGAGAGACGTGTGTCTGTTCGCTATGCAAGGTCCTGAGGACATCACCTCTGAGAACTACAATTGACTGAATATTACAAATGCAAAAAGTTGGCGCCATCCAATTACATTAAGTACTATATTCTCATTGTCATATTCACTCTTCCAAACCAATGTAACAGACATGGTTAGAATACATCTACAGTTACTCCTATCATTGGATGTGCCTTCCTGCCCTCCGTAGCCTGTATGAGCTGCAGACGTCAGAGGCAGGAGATGTTTATTGCCAATAAATGAGAGACTGATGTGTGAGATAAATATTTATGAAGTGTGTAGATTCCCTCCCTTCAATCCAACAGTAGACAAACTTCCTCTCTCTCTCTCTCTCTCTCTCTCTCTCTCTCTCCCCCTCCCTCCCCTCCCTCCCTCCCTCCCTCCCCCCCTCTCTCTCTCTCTCTCTCTCTCTCTCTCTCTCATATCTGTTTATGGAAAGATTCCTCTGCTATGTCAGCACTGTAAAGGCAATAGATCATCTGTACAGAGTGAAGTTTTTGGACTGGGCCAGAGATGTGAGCTGAATGACTTCGGTTCGAGCTCTGTTCTGGTACTGTTTTAGAGTGGGTTCATACAGATGTGATCAGATACGATCACATACAGTCTGTCCTTTGGTATCCACTCTGTTTGTCCCGTGGCAGCGATTGCCATCCTGATAGCCATAATCTAGTGGCTCACGTGTCTCTTTATAGCTGCCCAAGAATGGTATGAAAAAGCTGTGGATACCCTCCATCATAGTCAGAGGACCCTGAATCAACCAATTGACCATTGTTCTACTGACAGTATTCCTCAATTGCCACTGACGCTGAAATACTGTCAAATAAAACTGGGACATTGAATTGTCATCAAGATCGTGTTTCAATGCATCCCCAAAGGTTCATTCTCATCAGTACTTGAGAATGAAGTGCTACAGTAAGTCTTTTTATGGCAATATTTGATTATGTTTGTTGTATGCAACAATTGTAGTACTTTTTTCTGTAGTGTTTCAGACAGGTCTACATGTTATTCCTTTGTAATGTGTATCACGTCTGCTAGCTATATTTGTATTTACCCTCCCAGTGATCATATCTAGGGTCTATTGTTTTCTGCTAGCAGGCCTATGTCATCTATTACGGTCTCTGGCCCCTTTGAAAACTAGATGATAGACCTCAGGGAATTTTTCTCCTACATATTTCCACTCTGAAAACTAGTAATAAAAGAGTCCTATACCCTCTAGCTCCTCTCTCTGTTTTCTTGACCCATTTCTCTCTGAAATTAATCTGGCATTTCCACCATTGGCACACGAACAATGCTGGCTTACATTAATTTAATTTAAAACAATGTTTCTGGCCACAACTGTCAGAGGCCTTCCTTTCAGACGCCTTCATTTAGTTTGTACTGGTGGCAGCCTGAGGAGCGATTATCACAGCCTATGATAACAAGCACCCTGGAAACACAGGGAACAGAGGAAACTACCGGTTCTGACAAAAGTCACCCAGACAAATGTTAAGCGGCCAGTACTAGTTCAAATTCAGTTCTTATTGATTGATAAATGACTGGAGATTATTAGGAGGCATTGACCAAATAGGGCCAAATCAAACCACCCCACAGCTGGTTGAGGATTAGTTTAGAAGTGGGACAACCTGTTTATTATCTTCAGAAATATTTGTATTATATTTCATGATGCGTCAACTTTGTGGTTGAATCTTTATTGATTTTGTAAGACGGGCGCCAGCGACACTGTCCCCCTAATCCTACAGGCAAATATTTGGATAAAAGTAGATTTTTGTGGATCTAGTAATATCTATCTGAATAAATCCCTACAACATTATTTTGCCAAGTGTTATTAGAGATGATGAGACAGTTGTCTTGGTGTCAGGTCAGCAGCAATTCAAGTTTGCCATTATAGTGGCATTTCTGACAGTCTACCACAGGAGGAATAACCACAACCCCAAAATGTGTTGAGAGCCCTGCAAGTAGAGAGCAGTATGCACAGGCAAAAAGTATCATTATAGCTGTCCTGCTATCATCTACCTGATTTTTTACTCCAGTTACTTTAGTTAACGGAGAACCCTTCTCTCACAAAACAACGACCTGCAGAAGAATTGCAAAGGAGTGGAAAAGGGGAGGGGTCAGACTTATGACTACTGAGATGGACCCCAAACACTCAGTTAAAGCTGGTCCTGATTCTAACAACACTGTACCTCAGGGCCCTCTGGGGTCAGGCTCGGGATGGGGGAAGGAGACGCGGTTGTGGAGAGCGCGGTCAGGTCAGTTGGAATGTTTAGGATTCTCCATGACGCTGGTGTTCCTTAGGAATGTGGCCTGTCAAATATCACACTGACCTACATTTAAACACTCACAGTTTTCACAGGAAGCCACTGTCAGTATAAGGTAATGGTTCACAAAGTCCTTTACAGCCTGACCTTTACCCAACAAAGGCTTTTGTGACCCAATAATTCAAACAAAGGCACAGATTTACTTTCAGCCATGTCCCAGGAGACACCAGTCAGGAGGTAAAATTGACACAGGGCCTGTATGGACAAAGCGTCTGAGAGTTTAGGAATGTTGTTCCAGGATAGGGTTGGGGGTAAGAAGCAGGGAATAGAGTTGATAGAGGATGTATTAAACCTGGGCTCAGATAGTTTCCCATCTGCCTAATGGTTCAGGAAGGGTTGGGGGTAAGAGGCAGGGAATAGAGCTGATAGAGGATGTATTAAACCTTCCTGATATGAACCAGCACAGAAATCATGTTCCACAGAGAAAAATAGGGTTTCACAATGACATCCATTGAAATAAACAACTTTATTAAAACAAAGTTTATTTGCTGTATTGAGTCAATACATATGTGATGAGCCACTTCAATATTCTAACATGCAGCCATCAGTACAGATAGAAGATATCCTGTATGTCATTGTTAAACAATTGAATAAGAACTCCTGTTGTTTAGAAATCCAAGTGTGTGCTCTGTGCTAGATACAGTGGTGAGGACATCCTGAAGCCAGCAGTGTCCTGGAGGGTAGGTCCCTGAAAGTGAGAGCCAGATTCCTCTTAAAAAGCTGACACTGAGTGATGCTTCCCCCTCCACACACACAACTCAATTTGTTTTTTTGTCTAGTGCCAGAAAATAGAACATTAATTTAAAGTTGGATGTAACAAGAAATCCACAATGATAAAGTATAATTAGTTGTTTTCACTTCAGATTCACTTCAGGCTGAAGCTTTTGCTGCACTTATTGCAGTGATATTATGTATCCCGTTTGTGTGAGTGCTCATATGCAACTTCAAGCTTCCTTTATAACTAAAGCATTTGTCACATTCTTTGCACTGATGGAAGTTTCTCCCCTGTGTGAACGCTCTGATGACGTCTTAAATGGCTTAATGCCATGTAACTTTTCCTGCCTACAGGACAGCTGTATGTTCTCTGTCCTCTATGAACTTTCATATGCAATGTCAATTCTATCTTCTGGTTGAAAGCGTTGCCACAGTCTTCACACTGAAAAGATTTCTCCCCTGTGTGTATCCTTGTGTGTCTGTCCAAGTCACACTTCCGACTGAAACATTTGCCACAGTCTTTGCACTGATAAGATTTCTGTCCTGTGTGTATTCTCATATGCTGTTTCAGGTTACTCTTAACATTGAAACATCTACCACATTGTTTGCACTGATAAGGTTTCTCCCCAGTGTGTATCCTTGAATGGATGGTCAAGTGTCCCTTACGTGTGAAGCTGTTGCCACATTGTTTACACTGATATAGTTTCTCCATTGCAGCAGAGCAGTCTGGATGAACTGAGTGGGGCTGATCACTGGTTGGTTGTGCTACTCTGTAGTCCTCTCCATCAGGATCTGTTTTGATCTCCTCAATTATGATGATAGGTAGAGCGCTCCTCTCTACATCATCCACAGTTTGGTTTTGGTAAAGATGTGAGGGCTGAGGTGGGTCCTCCTGACTGAGTCTGAGCTCCTGTTGTTCCTCTTTAATCTGTGTGGGTTCTGGGTCATCCTGCCCCAGACTGGGGCTCCACTCCTGATCACAGTTCTGCTGCTCAGGGGGAATGACTAGAGTGAGTAGCTGGAAGTCTGGAGGGAAACAAATATATTCATTCAATAGTTTGTTTGTAAGGCCTCTTTGTGCTTAAAAACAAGAGGATTTGTTGAATGGTCTACTACACTAGCTACAGCATGATTCAACAGAGCAATGTTGGCCAACCAAAGTTATGTTCAGGGTACGCTATCCCAATATTAGACCTGTCATTCATTATTTCATGAATTAGTGACGAGGTCTTTGGGCATTTCATAGTGACTGCATTCGAGATAACTCATGGTCCAATGACCACTAGCAGCATGTGTCCCAAGTCCAAAGCTACAGTGCCTTCAGAAAGTATTCACACCCCTTGACAGATTTTGTTGTGTTACAGCTTGAATTTAAAATAGATTAAATTGAGATTGTGTCATTGGTCTACAAACAATACCCCATAATGTCAAAGTGGAATTATGTTTTGAGAAAAGTTTACAAATTAACTAAAAATGAAAAGCTGAAATGTCTCGAGTCAATTAGTATTCCACCTCTTTGTTATGGCATGCCTAAATAAGTTCAAGAGAAAAAATGTGCTGAGCTGTCATATGGAATTGTTTTAAGATGGTCATACTATATGGATCATTTAGCTATTTGATTTTTAATTGTAGGACCCCTTTAGGTATCAAAAAATACATACAATTATTTGATAAAATATTGATTTTGGCCTTTACTAATAAAGCCCATTGAAACGTATTGAATAACAGAAATAGCAGAAACCGCTTGCGTCGCTGACCAGTGAACAAAAAACTATTAAATCCAGATGGAAATAGGCTATGTAGAGCAAAACATTGGCATCCATATTAGATCATTATTTGAAGAGGGGGGTAGCATCTAAAAACGGGATTTAATAGTTTCTTGTTCACTGGTCAGCGATATGTTTTTCGCATTGTCATTATGGGGTATTGTGTGGAGATTGATGAGGATTAATTTTTTTTTTTAATAAGGCAGAAACATAACAAAATGTGGAAAACGTCAAGGGGTCTGAATACTTTCCTAATGCGCTGTAAATGTGTTTAGCTAATCGGGACTAGAGTGTAGATAGCTTCAGACGCGGGACAAATGGGTCTAATCAGAACTAGGATGTAGATAGCTTCAGACGCGAGACACGTGGGTCTACTATAGATACAGTCATTGGACCATGAGTTCTCAAATGCTTTCGTTATGGAATGCCCTTCAGACCTCAGCCAGCATATCCAAACCGCATGTTTACAGCTGCAGTAAATTTGGACAGGCTTCTGCGAGATATGTCTCGAAAAATGTATCTCAATCCAGGGTTGAGAAATGCGTTGTACTCCGAATTGTCATCCCTCCACGGGGTCTTAATCTATGCAGGAAGCCTGTCCGACCCTAGTGCAGCTGTAAACGAACATGTCTCATCTACTGGCTATTTAAACCTCGTCTTATTAGTTAATGAAATAAATAATTGATCCAAGGTATAATATTGGGCTAAGAGTGCGCATATCACAACGTGCCATCTGAATTATCTAGTCTAGTGACGTTAAATATACAAATTTCGTATCACAACTGAAGCTCGCTATACACACCAACTCTGTGTAACTTTATCTCTGGTTTGATAACCATGGCCAACAACCTCCGTAGACGCTCGTTCTCCTCTGCTGAACATAAAATGAGTTCCTGAAACTCTGCAACGGTCTTCTCTACGGCCCCGAATATCTCCACAGCAGCCGCGGATAAACGCTCGGCGACGAACACATTCAGCAACTGTAGTTTGGACATATTGGCGATCAAATAAATGTTGAAACTTCTGTCTGCTTTGGCCTAGCAGATCTAATCTATAACATATGTAAACAACGATGGACGGTGTGCTCCTTACACAACGCGATCGGTGAAAAACAGATTGCATTACTATAGCGCCACCTGCTGTCTTGGAGCATTTAATGGAAAACCAGTCAGTGGATCCTACCCCCGACACCAAATTTAGCTAAAATGTCTTCTTCTTCGTTTCTAGCAGACTATACTCTGAATTGCTAGTTTAGATTTCTAACTGTTGTCAGTCAGTATATTCTGTAACAACGAGACGTTTTTTTAATGCCTTTGCATGAAAAACCACCATGTCCCAGGAGGCACCAGTTGGTAGGAGGTCAAAGTTGACCCTAACCAGTAACACAGGGTTAGGGCCATGGGGTTGTATTCACAAAGGCCCCAATTCTAGGGGTTAGAAATCCAGGGCTTGAAAACGAGTGTCAATGTATGTCAATAACTAAAATGACCTCTTAAATCCGCACATCTGGAACCCTACACAGTCTCATTGAAGATCTTGATCCATTTTCTATCCTCTTTGGACTTAAACCCAATTATGATAAGTGTACCTTGTGTTAAAATACACATTTTTACATTACCTTGTAGTTTACCTATAAAATGGCCTGATGGTGAAGTAGACATACTTGATATTCATATCCTTAAAGATATCAATTAATTTACCACAAGAAATTTCAATAAAAAGTTAGCAAAAATAGACAAGATTCTGCAACCATTGAGAGGTATACCTGTATATTTATGGACAAATCACATTGATTAACTCGAGTCCAATCTCCATTTTACGGTCTAACTTATGGCGCAGCCTACTCCAGATGACATGTTGTTTTTAAATCATATGAGCCAAAAATATTGCTAATTAAAGGTGCCTATTCATATAAGGAATATGAGTTTGGGCGACTGAAATGATTAAACATGGCCGCGGGGAGATTCTGCAAAAAAAAACACATTTGAATACATTTAGATTTTGATACTCTTATGTAGGCGTCTTCACCAGCCATAAAATAACGCAATGTGTCACAACAGGTGTAAATATGTGTCATGGCAGTGTTACGACGATATTATGGACAGGTTATGACAAGTTATGTCAGCTGTTATGGCATATTTTGACATGAATATGACCGTGTCATAACGCGTTATGATGCTAGGTGTCAAGTAAAGTGTTACCCAAAAAATTGATGCAGGCTAATTCAATCGTTATGGTGCTGAGGCACAGACTGAGCCGTAACAGTTTGAACCAAACCCATGGCGCAATATTTAGAATTTTGTCGACAGACTAGAATACATCGAGAGAACGGGTTCAGAAAATAGGGATATGGATTTAAAAAAAAACACATTTAGATGGCGTTCTTTCATTTACCCCTATTTTCTGAACCATTTCTGAACTCGTTCTCTCAATGTATTCTAGTCTGTCGACAACATTCTAATTGAAGATACACTGTATTTAAAGGGATCACGGCTTAAGATAAATGACCTGAAAACCTTTCTGAATTAAAACTCAATGAGAACATCTGTTGGCCAGCGGATTTTAGTGGTTGAATTACATTTATTCAGCGCACACAAAATAATCACACCTGCAAAGCCCATTATGCACCTTCATATGGTAAGTCTGAATACCAACTACTGAGAAGGGCGTAAAAAAGGCATCATTTCCTAAATCGGAATCGGATCCGAAGCATCTGATTGGGAGTGCTGATCTAGTTTCGATTTTCAATTATAATGAATGGGCAGGGGCGAACTGATTCTAGATCGGCCCTCAGCTCAGACACTTTATGAAAACGGTTCAGGATAGGGTTGAGGGTAAGAGGCAAGAAATAGAACTGATAGAGGATGTATTAAACCTGCCTAATATGAACCATCACAGAAATCATGTTCAACAGCAAAAAAGAGCGTTTCATTATGACATCTATTGAAAAAACTACTTTATTAAAACAAATGATTTGCTGCATTATTAACTGTCAACACAGATGTGATAGAATCCTTCAATATTCTAACATGCAGCCGTTGGTACAAATAGAAGGTAGTGGCCCAAATATCCTGTGTGTCATTGTTAAACAATTGAATAAGAACTCCTATTTAGAAATCCAAATGTGTGCTCTGTGCTAGATACAGTGGTGAGGACTTCCTTCTTCTTTACACGAAACAACCAACGCATTAAAAACAAAAAACACAAATACAGAGAGAAAGTTTTCCTCAAATGATATGGTGAGGCCTTCCTGAAGCCAGTTGTGTCCTCCACTTTTTCCACATTTTGTTACATTGCAGCCTTATTCTAAAATCGAGTTTAAAAAAATAATTCTCAGCAAACTACACACAATACCCCATAATGACAAAGCAAAAACAGTTTAGAAAATGTTTGCAAATGTATTCAAAATATAAAACAGATACTGTATTCAGACCCTTTGCTATGAGACTGGGAATTGAGCTCGGGTGCATCCGGTTTCAATTGATCATCCTTGATGTTTCTACAACTTCTACAATTCAATTGATAGGACATGATTTGGAAAGGCACACACCTGTCTATATAAGATCCCACAGTTGACAGTGCATGTCAGAGCAAAAACCAAGCCATGAGGTAGAAGGAATTGTCCGTAGAGCTCCGAGAAAGGGTTGTGTCAAGGCACGGATCTAGGGAAGAATACTAAACATTTCTGCTCCATTGAAGGTCCTCAACAACACAGTGGCCTCCAGCATTCTTAAATGGAAGAAGTTTGGAACCACCAAGACTCTTCCTAGCGCTGGCCGCCCGACCAAACTGAGCAATCCGGGGAGGAGGGCTTTAGTCAGGGAGGTGACCAAGAACCCGATAGTCACTCTGTGGAGATGGGAGACCCTTCCAGAAGGACAACCATCTCTGCAGCACTCCACCAATTAGGCTTTTATGGTAGAGTGGTCAGACGGAAGCCACTCCTCAGTGAAAGGCACATGACAGCCTGCTTGGAGTTTGCCAAAAGGCACCTAAAAGACTATCAGACCATGAGAAACAAGAGTCTCAGGTCTGATGAAACCAAGATTGAAATCTTTGACCTGAATGCCAAGTGTCACATCTGGAGGAAACCTGGCACCATCCCTTCGGTGAAGCATGGTTGTGGGCAGCATCATGCTGTGGGGATGTTTTTCAGTGGCAGGGACTGGGAGACTAGTCAGGATCGAGGCAAAGCTGAACGGAGCAAAGTACAGAGAGATCCATTTGCTAAAATTTTGAAACAAATGTTTTTGCTTTGTCATTATGGGGTATTGTGTGTAGATTGATGAGGGGAAAAACAATGTAATCCATTTTAGAATAAGGCTGTAACATAACAACATGGGAAAAGTCTGAATACTGTCCGAATGCACTGTAGGTCTCTGAAAGTGAGAGCTAGTTTCAGCTAAGAAATCTAATACTGACTGAGGATTTTCACAACTCAATTTGTTTTGTCGTCAAGTGCCAGAAAACAGAACATAACATTACATTTACAAGTTGGATGTGAGAAGAAATCCACAACGACACAAAGTATAATGTTGTTTTCACTTTCACTTCAGGCTGAAGCTTTTGCTGTACTCACTGCAGTAATATAATGTATGCCCTTTAATGTGAGTGCTCATATGTGATGTATGGCTGTTTATAACAATATTAACAATATCTCTCTCATCATCACTCAATGCCTAGGTTTACCTCCACTGTATTCACATCCTACCATACCTTTGTCTGTACATTATACCTTAAAGCTATTTTATCGCCCCCAGAAACCTCCTTTTACTCTCTGTTCCGGACGTCCTAGACGACCAATTCTCATAGCTTTTAACCGTACCCTTATCCTACTCCTCCTCTGGTGATGTAGAGGTGAATCCAGGCCCTGCAGTGCCTAGCTCCACTCCCATTCCCCAGGCGCTCTCTTTTGATAACTTCTGTAACCATAATAGCCTTGGTTTCATGCATGTCAACATTAGAAGCCTCCTCCCCAAGTTTGTTTTATTCACTGCTTTAGCACACTCTGCCAACCCGGATGTCCTAGCAGTGTCTGAATCCTGGCTTAGGAAGACTACCAAAAACTCTGAAATCTCCATCCCTAACTACAACATTTTCAGACAAGATAGAACGGCCAAAGGGGGCGGTGTTGCAATCTACTGCAGAGATAGCCTGCAGAGTTCTGTCCTACTATCCAAGTCTGTACCCCAAAAAATGTTACTTCTACTTCTAAAAATCCACCTCTCTATAAACAAGTCTCTCACCGTTGCCGCCTGCTATAGACCACCCTCTGCCCCCAGCTGTGCTCTGGACACCATATGTGAACTGATTGCCCCCAATCTATCTTCAGAGCTCGTGCTGCTAGGTGACCTAAACTGGAACATGCTTAACACCCCGGCCATCCTACAATCTAAGCTTGATGCCCTCAATCTCACACAAATGATCAATGAATCTACCAGGCACCACCCCAAAGTCGTAAACACGGGCACCCTCATAGATATCATCCTAACCAACTTGCACTCTAAATACACCTCTGCTGTTTTCAACCAAGATCTCAGTGATCACTGCCTTATTGCCTGCATCCGTAATGGGTCAGCGGTCAAACAACCTCCACTCATCACTGTCAAACACTCCCTGAAACACTTCAGCGAGAAGGCCTTTCTAATCGACCTGGCCGGGGTATCCTGGAAGGATACTGACCTCATCCTGTCAATAGATGATGCCTGGTTATTTAAAGAAATAACCATCTTAAATAAGCATGCCCCATTCAAGAAATGCAGAACCAGGAACAGATATAGCCCTTGGTTCTCTCCAGACCCGACTGCCCTTAACCAACACAAAAACATCCTACGGCGTTCTGCATTAGCATCGAACAGGCCTCATGATATGCAACATTTCAGGGAAGATAGAAACCAATATACACAGGCAGTTAGAAAAGCCAAGGCTAGCTTTTTCAAGCAGAAATTTGCTTCCTGCAACACAAACTCAAAAAAGTTCTGGGACACCGTAAAGTCCATGGAGAATAAGAACCCTTCCTCCCAGCTGCCCACTGCACTGAGGATAGGAAACTATGTCACCACCGATAAATCCACTATAATTGAGAATTTCAACAGGCATTTTTCTACGGCTGGCCATGCTTTCCACCTGGCTACTCCTACCCCGGTCAACAGCACTGTACCCCCCACAGCAACTCGCCCAAGCCTTTCCCATTTCCCCTTCTCCCAAATCCAGTCAGCTGATGTTCTGAAAGAGCTGCAAATTCTGTACCCTACAAATCAGCCAGGCTCGACAATCTGGACCCTTTCTTTCTAAAATGATCTGCCAAAATTGTTGCAACCCCTATTACTAGCCTGTTCAACCTCTCTTTCGTGTCATCTAAGATTCCCAAAGATTGGAAAGCAGCTGCGGTCATCCCCCTCTTCAAAGGGAGGAACACTCTTGACCCAAACTGCTACAGACCTATATCTATCCTACCCTGCCTTTCTAAGGTCTTTGAAAGCCAAGTCAACAAACAGATTACCGACCATTTCGAATCCCACCGCACCTTCTCCGCTATGCAATCTGGTTTCAGAGCTGGTCATGGGTGCACCTCAGCCAAGGTCCTAAACGATATCTTAACCACCATCGAAAAGAATCAATACTGTGCAGCCGTATTCATTGACCTGGCCAAGGCTTTCAACTCTGTCAATCACCACATCCTCATCGGTAGACTCGATAGCCTTGGTTTCTCATTAGATTGCCTCGCCTGATTCACTAACTACTTCTCTGATGGAGTTCAGTGTCAAATCGGAGGTCCTTTTGTCCGGGCCTCTGGCAGTCTTTATGGGTGCTACATGGTTCAATTCTTGGGCCGACTCTCTTCTCTGTATACATCAATGATGTCGCTCTTGCTGCTGATGAGTCTCTGATCCACCTCTACGCAGACAACACCATTCTGTATACTTCTGGCCCTTCTTTGGACACTGTGTTAACAACCCTCCAGACGAGCTTCAATGCCATACAACCCTCCTTCCGTGGACTCCAACTGCTCTTAAATACAAGTAAAACCAAATGCATGCTCTTCAACTGATAGCTGCCTGCACCTGCCCACCCGTCCAGCATCACTACTCTGAACGGTTCTGACTTAGAATATGTGGACAACTACAAATACCTAGGTGTCTGGATAGACTGTAAACTCTCCTTCCAGACTCACATCAAACATCTTCAATCCAAAGTTAAATCTAGAATTGGCTTCCTATTTCGCAAACAAAGCATCCTTCACTCATGCTGCCAAACATACCCTCGTAAAACTGACCATCCATGTAATTTACAAAATAGCCTCAAATACCCTACTCAATAAATTGGATGCAGTCTATCACAGTGCCATCCATTTTGTCACCAAAGCCCCATATACTACTCTCCATTGCGACCGGTACGCTCCTGTTGGCTGGCCCTTGCTTCATACTCTTCGCCAAACCCACTGGCTCCATGTCATCTACAAGACCCTGCTAGGTAAAGTCCCCCCTTAGCTTGCTGGTTACCATAGCAGCACCCACCTGTAGCACACGCTCCAGCATGTATATCTCTCTGGTCCCCCCCCCAAAACCAATTCTTCCTTCGGCCGCTTCACCTTCCAGTTCTCTGCTGCCAATGACTGGAACGAACTACAAAGATCTCTGAAACTGGAAACACTTATCTCCCTCACTAGCTTTAAGCACCAGCTGTCAGAGCAGCTCACAGATTACTGCACCTGTACATAGCCCATCTATAATTTAGCCCAAACAACTACCTCTTCCCCTACTGTATGTATTTATTTTGCTCCTTTGCACTCCAGTATTTCTATTTCTATTTCGCACATTCTTCCACTGCAAATCTACCATTCCAGTGTTTTACTTTCTATATTGTATTTACTTCACCACCATGGCCTTTTTTTGCCTTTACCTCCCTTATCTCACCTCATTTGCTCACATCGTATATAGACTTATTTTTCTACTGTATTATTGACTGTATGTTTGTTTTACTCCATGTGTAACTCTGTGTTGTTGTATGTGTCGAACTGCTTTGCTTTATCTTGGCCAGGTCGCAATTGTAAATGATAACTTGTTCTCAACTTGCCTACCTGGTTAAATAAAGGTTAAATAAAAATGAATTAAAAAATAACCAAAGCTTTTGCCACATTATTTGCACTGGTTTTCTCCCGTGTGAACACACTGATGGAGTCTTAAATAGCTTTCCATTGATATGGATTCTCTCCTCTATGTATCCTTGCATGGCTGGTCAAGTTGCTCTTATGGTTAAATCTTTTGCCACATTGTTTGCACTGATAGGGATTCTCTCCTGTGTGTACCCTTGTGTGGATGGTCAAGTTGCTCTTCTGGTTAAACCTTTTTCCACATTGTTTGCACAGAAAAGGTTTCTCTCCTGTGTGTATCTTTAAATGCAAGGTCAAGTTTCCCTTACGTGTGAAGCTTTTGCCACATTGTTGACACCAATATGGTTTTTCCAGTGTAGCAGAGCAGTCTGGATGAACTGAGAGTGGCTGATCACTGGTTGGTTGTGGTACTCTGTAGTCCTCTACATCAGGTTCTATTTTGATCTCTTCAGTTATGATGATAGGTCGAGCGCTCCTCTCTCCATCATCCACAGTTTGGTTTTGGTAATGATGTGAGGGCTGAGGTGGGTCCTCCTGACTGAGTCTGAACTCCTGATGTTCCTCTTTAATCTGTGTGGGTTCTGGGACCTCCTGCCCCAGACTGGGGCTCCACTCCTGCTCACAGTTCTGCTGCTCAGGGGGAACAGAGGGAGTGAGTAGCTGGAAGTCTGGAAGGAAAAAAATATATTCAATCAATATTGACTTATCTTAATACAAAATCTGTACTTTTACTTGGAAGGCCTGTCTGTGCAAAAAAAACAAGATGATTTGTTGTCTTGTCTACACTGATGGGAAACATGAAAATGAGCTCCCTGAATTCCCTTTAATAATAATATATAATAATAATAATAATATATGCCATTTAGCTGACGCTTTTATCCAAAGCGACTTACAGTCATGTGTGCATACATTCTACGTATGGGTGGTCCCGGGAAACGAACCCACTACCCTGGCGTTACAAGCGCCATGCTCTACCAACTGAGCCACAGAAGGACCATCTTTAAGGGTGAAGGAGGCAGAGATTTCCAGGATAAGAGCTGTCCAGTGTTTCTTATGCCGATGCAGCCAAAAGAGTGAAAGAAAGTGCTAGTGGGTCGGTTGCCATGGCGGAGACACCATAGTCTAGTCCTGTGGGTGCCGTTCGCCAGGTGCAGGGTCCAGATACCCTCGTTGTGAAAAAGGTGGACTTTGGCATTTATCGCTATGGTTATAAACTGCACTGCTGGAGTGGATAAGAACTCATGATTGATCGATATCATATCTGCAGCTGAACACCTCTTAGGATTGAATGATGTCATGGACGAGGGGCTACACAGAGTACTGGCTGGAGACCTGGTTCTGAGTGCATTTTGGATGACTGACGCTGTCTGCCCTAAAATCCCACTTTAGAAGAAGACTGGTCTTGCTTTGTTCATAACCAAATGGGAAGATGATATTTACCACATACGACAGGGAAAAACGTCCCTTCAACTGGTAAATACTAGTTGGAAACTCATCTATCGTCCCAAGCTCCGACTTATCCCACATGCTGAACCTGATGTCACACATTAAGATAATCATCTTGAGAATGGCATTTTTGGCCAGTAAATGCAACAAAACATTATTTATAAAATCTATGAATATGGTTTTTACACCATTTGTTTGTGAGCATGATAACTGTAATTTTAGATTATGGTTGAAGCAGCTTGTTTGCCACTGGCCAATCTGCATTTCTCAACGAGTTCAAAGCATGTGAATGCATCCAACTCGTATTTACGACTCCACAGCTGGTAATTAACACTTTCCCACTTGGCTATGAACGCAGCATCTACACCAGCGAAGGTGTAGAAACCGAGACACCTCATAGGCTCATATTATCTGGTTGCCGCATAAGTAAACCAGACTCATTTATAATGTTACTTAAATTTCACAACAATTAAATTTGTGCGTACATACATACGCATGTTTACGGTTATAAAATCAGACCCATCCTGAAACTGTGCACTCGTGGATGAGCATTAAAACTCTGCCTGAAAGACGCTTATCGTTCACCTTTTATGGTCACAATAACGCCCTTATTTGCTGTATACTTTTAATGTATTTGAATTAGGCCGAAGCATGTTTCTAAAGGATATAGAAATAGTGAACTTGATCAAATGTCTTTGGAGGGGATGGCACAATGTTAAACTTACTGTACAATTGCAAATGGCTGTGGACCTGTAAACAGATTGTTTGAATTTAATAGGGCATGTTTTGCATTAACTTTTTCTCAAACCTACGCTGCACTCACTGCCCGTGAATTTTTAAACAGTGTCTACTCACAGTGGTATCCATACACCTCAATGCAAAATATCAACTGTCTGTTCACCTGTTAAATTCGACTTTGTTATAAACCAGCTTCCTTTCTGATGTATAGAGCAAAATACTTGAAATAATAGCGTATCTAATAGGCCCAATTAAATGAGACGCGCATGGTAATTTGTTGCATATAGGCTATGGCTACTTCAGGAATATGAACCCAGCATGCCCAGAAAAGGTGAAAAAATTATTCTACAATGGTTATGAAAAGTTGTGTATAAATCCAATATTGTCTACTGAAGAAATGTTAAATTAGAGTATTCAGATGTAAACTATAGAAGTAACCTACACCTTAATAACCTGCGCTCCACATCAGATGGCATACTGCAAAATACCGCAAAATACTGTAGCTTATCTATTGACTGCTGTGAAGTGGGTCTCATTAAACTAGAGACGGAACTAAAGGTATCACTGTTGTAGGACTATAGGCTACCTCGTGAGTATGAAACCAAAGTAGAGGATTTTATTATGCAATTAAATAAATAATAGCCTAGGAAATATACTTATTTCTAATTATTTTAAAATGCAAAGATAAACAAATTAGACTTCCTCTCCTCACCAATCCTCAATCCTCCTCAGCAAATTATTGCATCTTGATATTAACCTGTTTGTTATGAATAAGCCATCCATCATATGCCCCTTTTTCACAAAATACTAATCTAGTTGCAATGCAATACTTCAACCACTAGAAAATGTGCGTGTGCATTAGAGGTCGACCGATTATGATTTTTCAACACCGATACCGATTCTTGGAGGACCAAAAAAAAAAAGCTGATACCGATTAATCGGCAATTTTTTTTTTTTTGTATATTTATTTGTTATAATGACAATTACAACAATACTGAATGAACACTTATTTTAACTTAATATAATACATCAATAAAATCTATTTAGCCTCAAATAAATAATTAAACACGTTCAATTTGGTTTAAATAATGCAAAAACAAAGTGTTTGAGAAGAAAGTAAAAGTGCAATATGTGCCATGTAAGAAAGCTAACGTTTAAGTTCCTTGCTCAGAACATGAGAACATATGAAAGCTGGTGGTATCTATTAACATGAGTCTTCAATATTCCCAGGTAAGAAGTTTTAGGTTGTAGTTATTATAGGAATTACAGGACTATTTCTCTCTATACCATTTGTACTTCATTAACCTTTGACTATTGGATGTTCTTATAGGCACTTTAGTATTGCCAGTGTAACAGTATAGCTTCCGTCCCTCTCCTCGCTCCTACCTGGGCTCGAACCAGGAACACATCGACAACAGCCAGCCTCGAAGCAGCGTTACCCATCGCTCCACAAAAGCCGCTCCAAGTCTCAGAGCGAGTGACATTTGAAACGCTATTAGCGCGCACCCCACTAACTAGCTAGCCATTTCACATTGGTTACACCAGCCTAATCTTGGGAGTTGATAGGCTTGAAGTCATAAACAGCACAATGCTTGAAGCACAACAAAGAGCTGCTGGCAAAATGCACAAAGGTGCTATTTGAATGAATGCTTACGAGCCTGCTGCTGCCTACCACCGCTCACACAGACTGCTCTATCAAATCATAGACTTAGTTATAACATAATAACACACAGAAATACGAGCCTTAGGTCATTAATATGGTAGAATCCGGAAACTATCATCTCGAAAACAAGACGTTTATTCTTTCAGTGAAATACGGAACCGTTACGTATTTTATCTAACGGGTGGTATCTATAAGTCTAAATATTCCTGTTACATTGCACAACCTTCAATGTTATGTCATAATTACGTAAAATTCTGGCAAATTAGGCGGCCCAAACTGTTGCATATACACTGACTCTGCGTGCAATGAACGCAAGAGAAGTGACACAATTTCACCTGGTGAATATTGCCTGCTAACCTGGATTTCTTTTAGCTAAATATGCAGGTTTAAAAATATATATTTCTGTGTATTGATTTTAAGAAAGGCATTAATGTTTATGGTTAGGTACACATTGGAGCAACGATACGCACCGCATCGATTATATGCAACGCAGGACACGCTAGATAAACTAGTAATATCCTCAATCGTGTGTAGTTAACTAGTGATTATGATTGATTGTTTTTTATAAGATAAGTTTAATGCTAGCTAGCAACTTACCTTGGCTTACTGCATTCGTGTAACAGGCAGGCTAATTGTGGAGTGCAATGTAATCAGGTGGTTAGAGCGTTGGGCTAGTTAACTGTAAGGTTGCAAGATTGAATCCCTCGAGCTGACAAGGTAAAAATCTGTCGTTCTGCCCCTGAACGAGGCAGTTAACCCACCGTTCCAAGGCTGTCATTGAAAATAAGAATGTGTTCTTTAACTGACTTGCCTAGTTAAATAAAGATTAAATAAAGGTGTAAAATATATATGTATATATATATATATTTTAAATCGGCCAAATCGGTGTCCAAAACTTGAAATCGGCCATTCCGATTAATCGGTCGACCTCTATGGTCTAAAGTTTGCGGGAATGTGAGCACATTTTCACATCAACTTCAGTTTTTATAAATGCCAACTTTTACCTGCGATTTATAAATGAGGCCCCAGATCCAGCTGCTATCGCAAAGGTGACTATGAAAGAGCCATAGGGTCTGACCGAATCTGATAGACAAAAAGATGATAAAACAATTGCAAATTGCTGTGGACCTGTAAACAGATCTTTTGAATTGAATAGGGCCTGTTTTGCGTTGACTTTTTCTCAAACCTATGGTGCACTGCCCACGAATTCTAAAACAGTTTCTACTCAGAGTGGTAGCCATTTATGCAGTCACTTCATCCCTACACACATGTACAAATTACCTCGACTAACCTGTACCCCTGCACATTGACTCGGTACCGGTACCCCCTGTATAAAGCCTCGTTATTGTTATTTTATTGTGTTACTTTTACATTTTTTAAAAACTTTAGTTTATTTGGGAAATATGTTCTTAACTCTTCTTGAACTGCACTGTTGGGAGAAGGGCTTGAAAGTTAGCATTTCGCGGTAAAGTCTGCACATGTTGTATTCGGTGTATGTGACAAATAAAGTTTGATTTGATTTGATACACACTTCAATGCAAAAGATAAACTGTATGTTCAGCTGATATCACATTGGTGACTATGAGACAGCCATAGGATCTGATTGGATATTACTGATTCTCCCCACACACAGTAACTGGAGTAGATTTGGGGCGATATGAGAAGCTCAAATTTGAGTTTTTCCCAAATCTGTAGAAAAACTACTTTGTTTGCTAGTTTTTAAAGCGCCTGTGGCAGTTCATCTGCCTGGGTTGCATTCAGTACATAAAAACTTAGAAATAATGTTCAATTGAACGGATAAGGTTGGGTTGTGGGTTCAAAGAACGTACAAGACAAACCGTTCCGCAACATAGCAAACTTTCAAACAAATTGAACACACCCCTGGTCGCTAGGCAGTATTACCTGATACATATGTGTAAACACGAGGGGATTCGATGCTCCTGGTGTACCGGGTTAGCGTTGACTGCATTTGTTTTGGAACCGGGCTGCCTCCCGGTTGTGAGCCAGGTGCTCCGTTCTGGCCGATGAATAAAGCCTACATCGTAGAATAATAGCGAAGACATCAATACTATGAAATAACACATATGGAATAATGTAGTAACCAAAAATGTGTTAAACAAATCTAAATATATTTTAGATTCTTCAAAGTAGCCACCCTTTGCCTTGATGACAGCTTTGCACACTCTTGGCATTCTCTCAACCAGCTTCACCTGGAATGCTTTTCCAACAGTCTTGAAGGAGTTCCTACATATGCTGAGCACTTGTTGGCTGCTTTTCCTCCACTCTGTGGTACAACTCATTCCAAACCATCTCAACTGGGTTGAGGTCAGTTGATTGTGGAGGCCAGGTCATCTGATGCAGCACTCCATCACTCTCCTTCTTGGTAAAATAGCCCTTACACAGCCTGGAGGTGTGTTGCATTATTGTCCTGTTGAAAAACAAATGAGTCCCACGAAGCACAAACCAGATGGGATGGCGTATCACTGTGGTAGCCATGCTGGTTGCCTTGAATTCTAAATAAGTATATATGCCATTTAGCAGACGCTTTTATCCAAAGCGACTTACAGTCATGTGTGCATACATTCTACGTATGGGTGGTCCCGGGAATCGAACCCACTACCCTGGCGTTACAAGCGCCATGCTCTACCAACTGTGCTACAGAAGGTCACCGACAGGGTCACACCTCTTTCATGCTTCACGGTGGGAATCACATATGCAGAGATCATCTACCTTTAGTAGTGGTTTCTTTGTAGCAATTCAATCATGAAGGCCTGATTCACGCAGTCTCCTCTGAACAGTTGGTGTTAATATGTGTCTGTTACTTGAACTCTGTGAAGCATTTATTTGGACTGGTAACTGTAATGAACTTATCCTCTGCAGCAGAGGGAACACTGGGCCTTCCTTTCCTGTGGCAGTCCTCCTGCTAGCCAGTTTCATCATAACGCTTGATTGTTTTTGCGACTGCACTAGTTGTTGACATTTTCCACATTTACTGACCTTCATTTCACATCTTAAAGTAATGATGGACTGTCGTTTGTCTTTGCACTGTTTTTCCATAATATGGACTTGGTCTCTTACCAAATAGGGCTATCTTCTGTATACCCCCCTACCTTGTCACGTCACAACACAACCAATTGTCTCAAACGCATTAAGATGGAAGTAAATTCCACAAATGAACTTTTAACAATTCACACCTGTTAATTGAAATGCATTTCAGGTGACTCCCTCATGAAGCTGGTTGAGAGAATGCCAAGAGTGTGCAAAGCTGTCATAAAGGCAAAGGGTGGCTACTTTGAAGAATTTCAAATATATTTTGATTTGCTTAATACTTTTTTTGGTTACTACATGATTCCATATGTGTAATTTCACAATGTAGAAAATAGTAAAAATTAAAGAAAAACCCTTGAATGTGTAGGTGTCTCCAAACTTTTGACTGGTACTTCATATTTCATGGTGAAGAGATGTTGAATGTTCCTGAATGATGCGCCATGATCAATTTTTGACAATATGACCGAGCCGCGCAGATTACCATTCGATTTGAGTAGCCCGGGCTAGCGGTTCAACCCGGGCAGGTTAATCCAATTCTCTCAGTCAGAAATCGCAAAAAAGTCGTCCATCACCATATGGTAACCGCCCTCTGGCCACCATAATCCTAACTTTTTCAACTATTCGTTCCGTTTCCGTTAAATTCAACGTTGCACCCCTTTCTGTCTACACTACAGTACGTGATTCAATGAAGCAACGTTGGCACACCAGGGGTGTATATCTTACGCTGATTCTGTTGCAAAACGTTTCTTAGACGGAAGCAAACGGAACAAAACGGAAAGGAATCTACCTGAATTTGTTTAATATAAATTCAAATGTTGCATCTGTTTGCACTAATGATTACTCCCCAAAGTTGCGGCCAGGGTGAGAATTGCACAACGTGCCACATAAAGTGTCTAGTACCATTATTCTACAAGTAAAATATAGTTAGTTATACGTTAACTCGCTACAGACCTGTTCTGTATAACTGTATCTCTGATTTGATAATCATGTCCATCTCCCTCCGTAGACGCTCGTTCTCCTTTGCTGAACGGAAGATTTCTTCCCGATACTCTGCTATAGTCTTCTCTACGGCCCCGAATATCTCCACAGCAGCCGCCGACAAACGCTCGGTAAGGAACACATTCAGCAACTGTAGTTTGGACATATTGGCGAGGACAATGAAAGTCTAACTGTTTGTTTTATCAAATAAATGTTGAAACATCTGTCTGCTTCAGCCTAGCGGGTTTACGCTACCTAGTAGATACCTTTGTAAACAACAATGTCACGTGCTGTGTTTTCTATTCATCAACCGCGAACGGTGTAAGACTGCATTACATTAGCGCCACTTGCTGGCTTGGAGCACGTCAAACCACGTTCGGAGGCCGTCAATGAACTGAGAGAAGTTTGAGCTGAATTTGCCATCCAGGCAAGCAACTAGAGCATGTCGTCAAAACGGAGAACAGGCGTGTGTGCTCTGTTGTAGACAGCCGCGAGGACTTCCTGTAGCCAGCAGTATCCTGGAGGGTAAGGTCCCTGAGTCAGAGCTAGATTCAGTTTACAGACTTCAGGTTAAGCTTTTATGTAACCCCTTTTGTGAGTGATCATATAAGACTTAGTTTCCTTTCAAACTAAAGTATTTGCCACATGGTTTGCACTGGTAAGAGATCTCCCCTGTGAAACACGCTGATGACATCTTAGATACACTATATATACATGAGTATATGGACACCCCTTCAAATGAGTGGATTTGGCTGTTTCAGCCATACCCATTGCTGACAGGTGTATAAAATCGAGCACAAAGCCATGCAATCTCCATAGACACACATTGGCAGTAGAATGACCTTACTGAAGAGCTCATAGGATGACACCTTTCCAACAAATATCTGCCCTGCTAGAGCTGCCCCAGTCTATTGAAAGTGCTGTTATTGTGAAGTGGAAACATATAGGAGCAACAAAGACTCAGCCGCCAAGTGGTAGGCCACACAAGCTCACAGAATGGGACCGCCGAGTGGTAGGCCACACAAGCTCACAGAACGGGACCGCCGAGTGGTAGGCCACACAAGCTCACAGAACGGGACCGCCGAGTGGTAGGCCACACAAGCTCACAGAATGGGACCGCCGAGTGGTAGGCCACACAAGCTCACAGAACGGGACTGCCGAGTGGTAGGCCACACAAGCTCACAGAACGGGACCGCCGAGTGGTAGGCCACACAAGCTCACAGAACGGGACCGCCGAGTGGTAGGCCACACAAGCTCACAGAACGGGACCGCCGAGTGGTAGGCCACACAAGCTCACAGAACGGGACCGCCGAGTGGTGGGCCACACAAGCTCACAGAACCGGACCGCCGAGTGGTAGGCCACACAAGCTCACAGAACCGAACCGTCGAGTTGTAGGCCACACAAGCCCACAGAACGGGACCGCCGAGTGGTAGGCCACACAAGCTCACAGAACGGGACCGCCGAGTGGTAGGCCACACAAGCTCACAGAACCGGACCGCCGAGTGGTAGGCCACACAAGCTCACAGAACCGGACCGCCGAGTGGTAGGCCACACAAGCTCACAGAACTGAACCGTCGAGTGGTAGGCCACACAAGCCCACAGAACGGGACCGCCGAGTGGTAGGCCACACAAGCTCACAGAACGGGACCGCCGAGTGGTAGGCCACACAAGCTCACAGAACCGGACCGCCGAGTGGTAGGCCACACAAGCTCACAGAACCGGACCGCCGAGTGGTAGGCCACACAAGCTCACAGAACTGAACCGCCGAGTGGTAGGCCACACAAGCCCACAGAACGGGACCGCCGAGGGGTAGGCCACACAAGCTCACAGAACGGGACCGCCGAGTGGTAGGCCACACAAGCTCACAGAACCGGACCGCCGAGGGCTAAAGCGCGTAACGCATACAAATAATCTGTCCACAGTTGCAACACTCACTACCGAGTTCCAAACTGCCTCTGGAGCTTCATGAAAAGGGTTTCCATGGCCGAGCAGTCGCACACAAGCCTAAGATCACCATGCGCAATGCCGCCATTGGAGTTTGGACCAGTGGAAACGCATTCTCTGGAGTGATGAATCGCACTTCACTATCTGGAAGTCTTAAGGACGAATCTGGGTTTGGTGGATGCCAGTAGAATGCTGCCTGCCCCAATGTATAGTGCCAACTGTAAAGTTTAGTGGAGGAATAATGGTGTGGGGCTGTTTTTCATGGTTCGGGCTAGGCCCCTTAGTTCCAGTGAAGGGAAATCTTAACGCTACAGCATACAATGATATTCTAGACGATTCTATGCTTCCAAATTTGTGGCAACAATTTAGGGAAGGCCCTTTCCTATTTCAGCACGACAATGCCCCCGTGCACAAAGCGAGGTCCGTACATAGTTTTTTATATTTTCTGGGTCAAGGTTTGGCTTTTTCAAGAGAGGCTTTATTACTGCCACTTTTAGTGAGTTTGGTACACATCCAGTGGATAGAGAGCCGTTTATTATGTTCAACATAGGAGGGCCAAGCACAGGAAGCAGCTCTTTCAGTAGTTTAGTTGGAATAGGGTCCAGTATGCAGCTTGAAGGTTTAGAGGCCATGATTATTTTCATCATTGTGTCAAGAGATATAGTACTAAAACACTTGAGCGTCTCTCTTGATCCTAGGTCCTGGCAGAGTTGTGCAGACTCAGGACAACTGAGGTTTGGAGGAATACGCAGGTTTAAAGAGGAGTCTGTAATTTGCTTTCTAATCATCAGAATCTTTTCCTCAAAGAAGTTCATGAATTTATCACTGCTAAAGTGAAAGTCATCCTCTCTTGGGGAATGCTGCTTTTTAGTTAGCTTTGCGACAGTATCAAAAAGGAATTTCGGATTGTTCTTATTTTCCTCAATTAAGTTAGAAAAATAGGATGATCGAGCAGCAGTAAGGGCTCTTCGGTACTGCACGGTACCGTCTTTCCAAGCTAGTCGGAAGACTTCCAGTTTGGTGTGGCGCCATTTCCGTTCCAATTTTCTGGAAGCTTGCTTCAGAGCTCAGGTATTTTCTGTGTACCAGGGAGCTAGTTTCTTATGAGAAATGTTTTTAGTTTTTAGGGGTGCAACTGCATCTAGGGTATTGCGCAAGGTTAAATCGAGATCCTCAGTTAGGTGGTTAACTGATTTTTGTCCTCTGGCGTCCTTGGGTAGGCAGAGGGAGTCTGGAAGGGCATCAAGGAATCTTTGTGTTGTCTGTGAATTTATAGCACGACTTTTGATGGTCCTTGGTTGGGGTCTGAGCAGATTATTTGTTGCAATTGCAAACGTAATAAAATGGTGGTCCGATAGTCCAGGATTATGAGGAAAAACATTAAGATCCACAACATTTATTCCATGGGACAAAACTAGTGTGAGCCATATGTTTTAATGAATGATGGAGCCAAGTTGACCTTTTTGTCCAAAATTTAATTTAAGGTGCTCCAAAGCTTTTTACTATTATTCTTTATATACTTTTGTCTGTGTTTCATAGTATGGTTTCTTGTTTAAATTCTGTTCAGTAATATGATTTCTCAATTTGCAGTATGTTTGCCAATCGGTTGTGCAGCCAGATTTATTTGCCATTACTTTTGGCTCATCGCTCTCAACCCTACAATTTTTTAATTCTTCACTCAAACTCCAGGGATTTAACAGTTTTTACAGTCATTGTCTTAATGGGTTATTGCTTATTAGTAACTGGAATAAGCAATTTTATAAATATGTCAAGTGGAGCGTCTGGTTGCTCCTCATTAAACACCACAGACCAGCAAATGTTATTTACATCATCAACATAAGAATCACTACACATTGTATGACCTCATACACTACTAGGCACAGCCTTTGAAATGTTGGTTTTCCTAGATATGGCTACTTTATTGTGATCACTACATCCAATGGATTTCAATACTGCTTTAAAGCAAATTTCTACAGCTTTAGTAAAGATGTGATCAATATATGTTGACGATTTCATTCCTGTGCTGTTTGTAACTACCCTGGTAGGTTGACTGATAATCTGAACCAGGCTGCAAGCACTGGTTAGTTTGAAGCTTTTTCTTGAGTGAGCAACTTAATGAAAGCAAGTCAATATTTAAATTACCCAGAAAATATACCTCTCTGTTGATATCACATATATATTATCAAGCATTTCACACACATTATCCAGATCCTATTAGCACTTGGTGGTCTATAGCAGCTTCCCACCAGAATGGGCTTTAGGTTAAGCAGATGAACCTGTAGCCATATTACTTCAACAGTATTTAACGTGAGATCCTCTCTAAGCTTTAAAGAAATGTGGTTCAGAATATAAACAGCAACACCTCCACCATTGGCATTTGGTCTTTTCTGTAAATGTTATAACCATGTATTTCTACCACTGTATCATCAAATGTTTTATTTCAGTGAGTTTCAGAGATATGAATTCCATCTGTTACTAGCAAGTTATTGATTTCATGAACCAGTTTCAGAGATATGAATTCCATCTGTTACTAGCAAGTTATTGATTTCATGAACCATGTTTCTTAGCTTACAGATGTTAATGTGGGCTCATTATGTTTGAGCTGAGTGAACTTCCTACTAGGGCACACTGCCTCAGTGCTAGCAGTAGAACTCCTGTTCATAGGCACATGGTTACTGCATACAATAACTGTAGGATCAACAGAGGCGTTCAGGGCAGTTAGGGGGACATGAATTAGGTTACTTACATTGTGTCTGCAAACACCATTGGGATAATGTACATTTGCTGCAGCATTATGACAACTCAGTGACAAAATGGTAGGGCTTAACTGAGCTGTGCTTGGATCAAAGTCATCGTCTCAACGCATCCTTGAAATGTGTGGACAGAGTCCAGGAGCCAAGATGATTCAGATGGACTCCATTCCTGTAGAGCATTTTCTGTTTTTCATTTTCTCTAAATCTAAAAGGCACAAACTAGATTTGAGTCATTGTAATAAGTAATTGAACATGCTATTACTCCAACCTTGTGAAAGTAACAAACTGACACGTTTTAATTTGTCAAAAACAACTTTATTTCAAAAGAGTGCCTTTGATTTGCACATGCGCAGTTCGTGGCGGTGCGACCGTAAGACCCAATGACGTTTCTGCGCATTCACAATGTCGCCATTGCATCGCCTACAAGTGTGATCGGGATTTTTATTGGAGAAGCAGTTTCTACCCATCTTCATATTGTAATGTCTTTGATGCACCAACTGGGAGGAGGTAAATGTTGATCCTAAACAGTAACACAGGGTCAGGGGTTGTGTTCCCAAAGCGTTTCAATGTAGGAGTGCTGATCTAGGATAAGTTTAGCTTTTTCAATTATAATGAACGGACAGGAGTGATCTGATCCTAGATTAGCACTCATCCAAGATGCTTCATGAAAACAGGCCCAGATACATTCCCATCTGCCTAATGGGTCAGGATAGGGTTGGGGTAGGAGGCGGGAAATAGAGCCGATAGGCAGGTTTAATACATCCTCCAATATGAATGGCATCCATTTTTTTTTAAGTACTTTATTACAACAAATTATTTGCTGCATTATATAGATTGTCAAATATGTAATAGGCTACTTCAATATTCTAACATCAGTACAGATAGAAGATAGTGGCCCAAATATCCTGTGTTATTGTTAAACAATAAGAACTCGTTGTTCAGAAATCCAAATGTGTGCTCTGTGCTAGATACAGCAGTGAGGGAGTTTGATTAGGCTGAACCGCAGTGCACCTGGCTATGACCTATCATGTGATTGGAAAACACCAATCAAACTGATGCAATCACTTTTCACCTGGGCTTACAATGACCTTACAAATTGGATAGAGTGATGCTTTACACTCCACACGCACATTGTTACTTTCCTGAGCTACAAAACCACATAACGTTGCTCAAACAGAAGGGGGAAGTAACAAAGTCACTGACAACCAAAACAAAAACAGGCAGGGTTTTACGAGGGGTTCTGAAAGACACTCGTTGGGGTATCCACTGAAAGTTGACTAGTCACAACAACTGGAACGTAAATGCCACCCACCATGAGCACCCACTAAAATTGCCCAAGAAGAGGCCAACACAAGAAAAACCCACACCAAACTTAAAAGACAGGAAACAAACCAAAAAGTTGAGCAAAACAAATACAGGGAAGATCAGACAAATGAAACATTTTCTATAAATGAAATAGGGAGAGCCAACTAAAAAGGTGTTGACCGAACGTCCACATTTCAAGGCAACAGAAGCACTGGGCCAGCCACTCTTAAATAGCACAAGGGCCAGCACAGGTGTAACACATACTGACTAACGAGGTGACACAAATCGCTGCCTCCAACGTGCTAAAGTGCTATACATCCTAAAGTCCAACCTGAAAACATAAATTGAAAAAAAAAAAAACCTTTAGCACACAACTACATTTGTTTTGTTGTCAAGTGGCAGGAAATATAATTATTATTTACAAGTTGGATGTAACAAGAAATTAAAGTGAGTAATCATTTGTTGTTCTCACTTCAGGCTGAAGCTTTTGTGTGAGTGCTCATATGAGACTTCAAGCTTCCTTTATAACCAAAGCATTTGCCACATTATTTGGACTGGTAAGATTTCTCCCCTGTGTGAACACGCTGATGAAGTCTTAAATAGCTTAATGCGATGTAACCTTTCTTGCATACAGGACAGATATATGGTCTCTCTCCTGTATGAGCTCTCATATGCAATGTCAATTCTATCTTCTGGTTGAATGCTTTGTCACAGTCTTTGCACTGATATGGTCTCTCCCCTGTATGTATCCTTGAATGAACGGTCAAGTGTCCCTTCTGGTTAAACATTTTGCCACATTGTTTGCACTGATAGGGATTCTCTCCTGTGTGTACCCTTGTGTGGATGGTCAAGTTACTCTTCTGGTTAAACCTTTTGCCACATTGTTTGCACTGATAGGGGTTCTCTCCCGTGTGTGTCCTTGAATGAATGGTCAAGTGTCCCTTACGTGTGAAGCTGTTGCCACATTGTTTACACTGATATGGCTTCTCCACTGCAGCAGAGTAGTCTGGATGAACTGAAAGGGGCTGATCACTGGTTGGTTGTGGTACTCTGTAGTCCTCTCCATCAGGATCTGTTTTGATCTCCTCAGTTATGATGATAGGTAGAGCGCTCATCTCTCCATCATCCACAGTTTGGTTTTGGTAAAGATGTGAGGGCTGAGGTGAGTCCTCCTGACTGAGTCTGAGCTCCTGTTGTTCCTCTTTAATGTGTGTGGGTTCTGGGTCCTCCTGCTCTAGACTGGGGCTCCACTCCTGCTGCTCACGGGGAACGACAGGAGTCAGTAGCTGGAAGTCTGGAGGGGAAAAAAATATAGTCAATCAATATTGACTTAATACAATACCTGTAATTTTGTTTGGAAGACCTTTCTGCACTCAAAAATAAAACGATTTTGTTGACTAGTCTACACTACAGCACAGAAAAGGCTATACTGACACTCCTGACCTACAAAAATACACTGCTCAAAAAAATAAAGGGAACACTTAAACAACACAATGTAACTCCAAGTCAATCACACTTCTGTGAAATCAAACTGTCCACTTAGGAAGCAACACTGATTGACAAATTTCACATGCTGTTGTGCAAAGGAATAGACAACAGGTGGAAATTATAGGCAATTAGCTAAGAGAGAGATTATAGGTTACCCAAAGAAACACTGACCATCACTTTGGTTCCTACCCTGACACTAACTCCTCCCTGGTATTTTTGTGTCCTGTCAAACAACACTGTATTCAAAGTGTCCACTATTATCTTCTAGCTATAGAATTAGAATAATCATTTTTCCATGATTCCAACAGTTCACCCAAGTGTTGATCTAAATCACAAGTTTATTTTATTTATTTATTTTACCTTTATTAAACTAGGCAAGTCAGTTAAGAACAAATTCTTATTTTCAATGATGGCCTAGGAACAGTGGGTTAACTGCCTTGTTCAGGGGCAGAACGACAGATTTTTTTTTTTTACCTTGTCAGCTCTGGGATTCGATCTTGCAACCTTTGTTACTAGTCCAACGCTCGAACCATTAGGCTACATCACTTTTTTTTGCCCATATCGTGCAGCCCTACGCGACAGTGTGGAAATAATCTCAAATGAGTGCAGGAAATTATTTTGAGTTGAAGTTGAATTGAACAGTAGAAAACAATTAGAATGAGTAAGACCCCTTGAAATAACTTAGAATGGATGTGTTGCCACCCTAGGGTCAAGAACTACTCATAAAGCAAATGTCGAACCTTTATATTCAAAAACAAAGTACCGTCAAATACTGTCAACATTTAGAAAAATACTGTGATACGATATTTTGTCCATATCACTCAGCCCTAGCTTTTTGTACAAACAAAAGTACTTATAAAAAGAAGCTGTTACCATGTTCCAACGCATATTATATAGTTTCTGTTTCATAGTTGTAACAAAGGCACTCCACAAATAAAATTGATTTAACAGTGGAATGTGTTTTTACATATAGCCTACATCAACTAATAAATGCTATTTTGTTACTTGGAATCAGGGAACAAATATTTTCCAATGTTACCAACGACCATCATGAACACAATCAAATTATTATTTCGGTGATAGCATATGAAATGTATTCATTACACTGTTAGAATTTTGCAGTCAGAAATGACTGCTCATTTGCATAAAATGGGATCCTTCGAGGCCCAGCGGTTCTAGTGTTTACTATATTTAAAACCAAATACTTTTACTCAAGTAGTACTATATTTTACTAGGATTTTCACTTATCCGAGGCATTTTCTATTATGGTATATTTACTTTTACTCATGTATGACAATTTAGTACTTTTTCCACCAATGCTCAGACTCATCCTCTAGCTTGAAAACAGAAATCCAAACTCTTGCGGTACAGTAGCTCCATGTAAAGTAGTTGAACAACATGGTAAGAACCCGAAGAAAAAGAAAAAACACCAATCAAACCCGTCTAACCCATAGCAGAGCGCTTTTGACGTACCCACTTCATTATACTCGCCCTTAATCCAGTCGCCATATTGGGATGAAGCTACACCCTTCACCTCCCCTTTGGCATATCACAATGTGCCACATTAATCTAACCTATTGGTCTACAAATCAAATCTCGTACAACTGTATTTCACTACAAACCTGCTATGTGTGAGGTTCTCTCTGGTTTGGTAGCCATGTCCAACAGCCTCCGTAGACGCTCGTTCTCCTTTGCTGAACGGCAGATTTGTTCCTGATACTCTGCTATAGTCTTCTCTACGACCACGAATATCTCCACAGCAGCTGTCGACAAACGCTCGGTAACGAACACATTCAACAACTGTAGTTTCGACATATTGGAAATGGTTATGAAAGTGTAGCTGTTCGTTTTATCAAATAAATATTTGTTGAAACCTTTCTATAAGAATCTTCTTAGCGCCATTTGAACTATTTCTATATTTAAAAAAATTGATAGTGTTCTCCTTTCACAAAAGCTGGTCGGCAGAAAAAAAATACTGCATTACATTAGCGCCACCTGCTGTTTTGGAGCATTTCATTAGAAAACCAGTTATTGCATCCAGCCCATTATCTGGGCAAAGCAGAGTTTTGCCCTCAGTTTCAATGTGGGTCCCAAGACGCCGTTTTATTCATGCCTTTGCCTTGTCTGTTAGTACCTTCTAATTAAAGTTGCAATAGAGCCCCGCAGTGGAGGTATCATAATACCCATCAAATCTAGTGGTCAAACAGGGAAATGGTTCCAATCGCCTTTCCACCATTCATTTTTCCCATAGTGAATTGTAGTTCTTTATGAAAGCCACATTAGTAGCTAATTAGTGTTTCATTTTTGTGGAGTAAATACAGGTGAATATACAAGACAAAAGTTTGGACACACCTACTCATTCAAGGGTTTTTAATTTTTCTTATTTTCTACATTGTAGAATAATAGTGGAGACATCAAAACTATGAAATAACACATGGAATCATGTAGTAACCAAAAAAGTTTAACAAATCAAAATATATTTGAGATTATTTAAAGTAGCCACACTTTGCCTTGGCTTAGCTTTGCACACTCTTGGCATTCTTGGCATCACCAGGCCCAGCGAATCAGAATGAGTTTTTCCCCACAAAAGGGCTTTATTACAAATATAAATACTCAAGTTCATCAGCTGTCCAGGTGGCAGGTCTCAGATGATCCCACAGGTGAAGAAGCTGGATGTGGATGTCCTTGGCTGGTGTGATTTCACATGTTCTGCGATTGTGAGGCTGGTTGGATGTACTGCCAAATTCTCTAAATAGACATTGGAGTTGGCTTATGGTAGAGAAATTAACATTGAATTCTCTGGCAACAGCTCTGGTGGACATTCCTGTATTCAACATGCCAATTGCACGCTCTCTCTCAACTTGAGACATCTGTGGCATTGTGTGACAAACTGCACATTTTAGTGGCCTTTTATTTTATCCAACACAAGGTGTAAACAAATTTGTGCACAACATTTGAGGGAAATAACCTTTTCAAGGATCTTTAATTTCAGCTCATGAAACATGGGACCAACACTTTACATGTTGCGTTTAGATTTTTTTCAGTATAGATAACCACCAACTGTAGTTACATGTACAATGCACATTACCCTCCTTACAAAAAAAAAAAAGAAAACTAGCATATAATAGCATAATGAATGTTGTGACCTCTTTATTGAAAATGTTTCTTTGTAAACATCGCAGGCCACAGATTTAGGACCTGACTGTAGAAATCTTGGTCTGCAGGCCAGTGCCCAAAATCCTTATGTTATTATCCCTGCATGTCAGTACCTTTCAGACAATCCCCCTATCACTGTTGGTCCTCTTCAGTGACCTTATGGCTGAAGGTTTTAACTTTCCTCTTGAGAATTAGAATCAGAAGTAGTTGTATATCTCATTGCAATACTTCACCTCTTCTGGCAAATAGTAACCTAGACTGTTCTGATCATCTAGTTGAGCATTCCAGATAATTCCCTCATCTCAGCAGAAATATCCCATCCACATAGTATGATTTTAGATATAAAGATAGACCAAAGCCCAGTCTATTTTACTCTTACTATAGTCAAGTCTGTGGGTTATGGTATTTTAATGTGGATATCATTTCAGTAATCAATTTAGCTAGCTGGTAAAAGTAACTTTTGTTGTCTTTCAGGTGGGATGGACCGGAAACCCAGTGACAACACTTGGGTCTGTAGCTGCCCTTTTCCGGTGGGAAAAAGAAAAGGCCCTGTATTTACCAGAAAGGGTAGCTCATCCACCATGGCAGAAGATGAAGATCCAGACTGTTGATTGGGAAACAAGAACAAACAATAAGGCATGAGGATTGGGTGTTGAGTATGAGAAACAATTTGTTTTCTGTCCAGATACATATGGTGATACAGCATTGAAAAATACCCACCACTGACCATGTCTCTTTGTTTTCCAGTCCAACAGGAATGGATCCCTCAGTCCATCCAGTGCATGGACATCCCGTGCCAGTGTGATCCGGTTGTGGAGACTACAGCAGGACAAGCCTGTAGACAGACAGGTCAGTAACTCATCAAATATGATACAATACTGTGTAAAACAGTGAATTTGTAGATGCATCAATTTTGACTGTGTCCCCTTTTCCCCATGTTAAACACATAGACATGATATGCGGAACATCAGGCTCACCCCACGAGAAGCAGTGCATGGTCAACGCCGCCCTCAGCAAGGAGATCTGCTGGAAGTGATGTACTTTCTCGCTCTGGTGGTAAGACATAATTTAAACATCACAGATATAAATTCCCACTGTGCCCATGATGAAATGCAACTGTGAATTGTGCTGTACTACTGAATGAAACAGGAAATGCACTCAGACCAGCCTTTGTAATTGAACTTACGTTAACTACAATACTTTAGTTGGCTGCTTTGAGCAAAACTTGTACGGTGCATTCAAAGTATTCCTACCCCTTGACTTTTTCCACATTTTGTTATGTTACAGCCATACTCTATAATGGATTAAATTGTCCCCCCCCCCTGAATCTCCACACAATAGCCCATAATGACAAAGCAAAAACAGGTTTGTTTAAAATGTTGAAATATCACATTTACATAAGTATTCAGACCCATTATTCAGGACTTTGCTGAAGCACCTTTGGCAGCGATTACATCCTCGAGTTATCTTGGGTATGAAGCTTGGCACACCTGTATTTAGGGAGATTCTCCTATTCTTCTCTGCTGATCCTCTCAAGCTCTCAGGTAATGGATGGAGAGAGTCACTGCACAGCTATTTTCAGGACTCTCCAGAGATGTTTGATCGGGTTCAAATCCGGGCTCTGGCTGGGCCACTCAAGGACATTCGGGCTGAGGTCCTGATGGAAGGTGAACCGTCACCCCAGTCTGAGGTCCTGAGCACTCCGGAGCAGGTTTTTATCAAGGATGTCTCTGTACTTTACTTCATTCATCTTCCCCTCGATCCTGACTAGTCTCCCAGTTACTGCCGCTGAAACACATGCCCACAGCATGATGCTGCCACCACCATGCTTCACCGTAGGGATGGTGCCAGGTTTCCTCCAGATGTGACACTTGGCATTCAGGCCAAAGAGTTCAATCTTGGTTTCATCAGACCAGAGAATCTTGTTTCTCATGGTCTGAGAGTCCTATAGGTGCCTTTTGGCAAACTTCAAGCAGGCTGTCGTGTGCCTTTTACTGAGGAGTGGCTTCTGTCTGGCCACATAAAGGCATGATTGGTGGAGTGCTGCAGAGATGGTTGTCCTTCCTGAAGATTTTCCCATCTCCACAGAGGAACTCTGGAGCGCTGTCAGAGTGACTATTGGCTTCTTGGTTACCTCCCTGACAAGGCCCTTCTCCCCCATTTTCTCAGTTTGGCCAGGCAGCCAGCTCTAGGAAGAGTCTTGGTGGTTTCAAACTTCTTCCATTTAAGAATAATGGAGGCCACTATGTTCAATGCTGCAGAACGTTTTTGGCACCCTTCCCCAGATCTGTGCCTCGACTCGTCTTGGAGCTCTACGGACAATTCCTTCAACCTCACGGCTTGGTTTTTCCTCCGACATGCACTGTCAACTGTGTCCAATCAATTGAATTTACCACAGGTGGACTCCAATCAAGTTGTAGAAACATCTCAAGGATGATCAATGGAAACAAGATGCAGCTGAGCTCAATTTTGAGTCTCATAGCAAAGGGTGTGAATACTTATGTAAATAAGGTATTTATGTTTTATTTTTAAAATAAATTTACATAAGTGTTTTCGAATTGTCATTATCAGGTATTGTGTGTAGATTGAGGAGGAAAAATGTGATTTAATCAATTTTAGAGAAAGGCTGTAACATGTCAAAATGTGGAAAAGGGGAAGGTGTCTGAATACTTTCCAAATGCACTGTATGCCCCTTCGTGAGATGGGTGTTTTTCCCCAAGTGTGTGCTGTGCCCGGCCAGAACCTTGGACACTTACATTACACAGGCAATACGACAGTCTGATTGGCTATTCGTTTTCTATAGTGAGAGAGTTCTGGGACAGAGCCTACAGAGCCTAAAGACTCACATTGGATTGTGGACATTATTACTGCAGTATATTGGCTGGACAGCCAGCCTCTGACCTCTGTTGTAGTAGCGTATTCTATTAGAGGAGTAGCTACATGGTGGGCCCTGCTCTGAGGAGTTTCCCCTCAATTACATTTTCGCCTCGGCCAGTTTGGCATCGTATAGCACTTTTTCTAGGTACAATTGAGTCAATGTTACCCCCGCCAATAAGGTTGGGACGGCTGTGCTGGGTGTTGCCTCCTCTTCCCTGAGTGGGGACGGAGGGACACAGCAACTATGACTGCCCTGAGCTCAGTTCAAATCAGATCAAATCAAATGTATTTATATAGCCCTTCGTACATCAGCTGATATCTCAAAGTGCTGTACAGAAACCCAGCCTAAAACCCCAAACAGCAAGCAATGCAGGTGTAGAAGCACGGTGGCTAGGAAAAACTCCCTAGAAAGGCCAAAACCTAGGAAGAAACCTAGAGAGGAACCAGGCTATGTGGGGTGGCCAGTCCTCTTCTGGCTGTGCCGGGTGGAGATTATAACAGAACATGGCCAAGATGTTCAAATGTTTATAAATGACCAGCATGGTCCAATAATAATAAGGTAGAACAGTTGAAACTGGGGCAGCAGCACGGTCAGGTGGACTGGGGACAGCAAGGAGTCATCATGTCAGGTAGTCCTGGGGCATGGTCCTAGGGCTCAGGTCCTCCGAGAGAGAGAAAGAAAGAGGAGGAGAGAATTAGAGAACGCACACTTAGATTCACACAGGACACCGAATAGGACAGGAGAAGTACTCCAGATATAACAAACTGACCCTAGCCCCCCAACACAAACTACTGCAGCATAAATACTGGAGGCTGAGACAGGAGGGGTCAGGAGACACTGTGGCCCCATCCGAGGACACCCCCGGACAGGGCCAAACAGGAAGGATATAACCCCACCCACTTTGCCAAAGCACAGCCCCAGTTCTATGGGACTTTGTTCTCTGTCTGGCCCTTACATAGTTTACAGATTAAACTTGTATTGTGATACCATATTGGAGTGATCCAATATAGTGCTACATAACGAAGGTTAAATATGTAACTGTCATGAGAATTTTCAATCCCAATGATAATAACTGACAATCAATAGCTTTGACCAATCCCTGAGATCTGTAAGACCATGGGTTTAACAATAATTAGTCAAAGACTCAGCTTATGCAAAAAGATAGTACAGTTTATTCAGAGAACGTTCTAAAGTCCATTATACAAAGACATCCATTTTATAGATGCGCACATACTTCCACACAAACATTAGGTATCCTACGCACATACTTCCACACAAACAGTAGGTATCCTACGCACATACTTCCACACAAACAGTAGGTATCCTACGCACATACTTCCACACAAACAGTAGATATCCTACGCACATACTTCCACACAAACAGTAGGTATCTTACGCACATATTTCCACACAAACAGTAGGTATCCTACGCACATACTTCCACACAAACAGTAGGTATCCTACGCACATACTTCCACACAAACAGTAGGTATCCTACGCACATACTTCCACACAAACAGTAGGTATCCTACGCACATACTTCCATACAAACAGTAGGTATCCTACGCACATACTTCCACACAAACAGTAGGTATCCTACGCACATACTTCCACACAAACAGTAGGTATCCTACGCACATACTTCCACACAAACAGTAGGTATCCTACGCACATACTTCCACACAAACAGTAGGTATCCTACGCACATACTTCCACACAAACAGTAGGTATCCTACGCACATACTTCCACACAAACAGTAGGTATCCTACGCACATACTTCCACACAAACAGTAGGTATCCTACGCACATACTTCCACACAGACAGTAGGTATCCTACGCACATACTTCCACACAAACAGTAGGTATCCTACGCACATACTTCCACACAAACAGTAGGTATCCTACGCACATACTTCCACACAAACAGTAGGTATCCTACGCACAAACTTCCACACAATCAGTAGGTGCGTTTTATCTCCATAGTTCTCACCACTGTGTGTCACTGCCTAGCCGACAGTTCCATTCCCCTGAGATGAGGGAAACCTTGAGAAGTACTCCCTGTCCTCATAAGTTTCTCCATAGTTCTCACCACTGTGTATCACTACCCAGCCGACAGTTCCATTCCCCCGAGATTAGGGAAACCTTGAGAAGTACTCCCTGTGCTCTCATAGGTTCCTCAGAGTTCCTGCCAGGTCGGTCCAAACACAGTTGAACTGTTCTCTGTATTTTCTTCGGCACACACACAAGTTCAAATCCTGAGCTACGCCTTGCTTAGACAGTCTGTGTTTTTCCACTATACAGATACATTGTTTAACCTAATTCCGGCAAAAACTACACACATCATCGGATTATAATTTTATGATTCTAATCAATTTCATACAGTTATAAGGTTTCAGAGTGGAATTATGTAATCATTATCTTTCAACATTAAAATTATTTTATCAGTAACCACGGTTATGTCTGCTACCGGATCACTCCAATCCTCTTTGTCGGTGATCTATGGCACCTCGAAAAAGGACACGGGGGAAGTAGTGCAGCGGCGGCTATTTAAGTGGTTTCGCCGCAGCCTCAGCACTACCAGCTACAAATCTGAAATCCTTACTCAGAATGTGTCCTGCGCGGAGGGATACCTTATTGAAGGATACCATATTGGAATGATTCAATAGCTCACATAACCGTGGTTACGTATGTAACCTTCGTTCTTCCTGACACCGCTATGTTCTTCTCCACGGCCCCGAATATCTCCACAGCAGCCGCCGAGAAACGCTCGGTGACTAACGTATTCAACAACTGTAGTTTGCACATATTGATGATAGTTATGAACGATGATACTTTTAATGTCCATTACAGGGCGTTCCAGGAATGCTCCATAGAAGCCGCCGCCAGAGATTTTTCAACTAACAGGTTCTTGGCAACGAAAATTCAGAAAGATACTACATACATGTTTTGTATGGAGTGAGATATGCCTCTTCCATGTGTGTAGATCTTTGTTTTGGTCGCACTTTGTTATGCGCTGTCATCTACTTCTACACGTGGCCGTTGACGCTTCGCATAGAAATGACAAGTTCCTGAAAAATGCTGGGAAATGTTAGATGTGTGGCAGCTAAAATGGCAAGGAACCTCCAGGGTACAAAACAAGGTTTTAATATCTTTCTGAGTTTTCTTGTTTTTATAGAACCACCTGCAAATGGAATCGAGAATTAAGAAATGATCGCCAAGAACAGGTTAGTTAAAAAATCTATGGTGGCGGTTTGTGTGGGGCTTTCCTGTAACGGCCAGTAATGGACACCAAAATCCTTGAGGTGAGGAGGAGGATTATTTCAGATGTTTTTGGAAGATGGGCAGGAACTCTGCTGTCCTAGCTTCAGGGAGATGCTGATTCTACCATTGAGGTGCCAGGACAGAGAAGAACTTGGCCTGAGTGGGAGCTGCCTTCCTGTAGGGGTGGGAGGGCCAAGAGACCTGAGGTGTCAGAACGGAGTGCTCGGGATGGGGTGTCGGGTTTGAGCATAGTCTGAATGTAGGTAAGGGAAGTTCCTCTTGTTGTTCCGTAGGCAAGCACCATTGTCTTGTAGTGGATGGGAGCTTCGATTGGAAGCCAGTGGAGTGTGCAGAGGAGCGGGGTGACATGAGAGAACTTGGGAAGGTTGAAAACCAGGCGGGCTGCAGCGTTCTGGATAATTGCAGGGATTTAATGGCACGAGCGGGGAGCCCAGCCAACAGCGAGTCGTAGTAGTCCAGACGGGAGAGGACGAGTTCCTGGATTAGGACCTGCACCGCTTCCTGTGTGAGGTAGGGTCGTATTCTACGGCTGCTGTAGAGCATGAACCTGCAGGAGCGTGTCACTGCTTTGATGTTTGCAGAGAAAGACAGGGTGTGTTGTCCAGGGTCCAGGGTCACACCAAGATTCTTCGCACTCTGGGAGGGCGACACTGTGGAGTTGTCAACTGTGATGGAGAGGTCTTTGAGCGGGCAGGCCTTCCGGGAGGAAGAGCAGTTCTGTCTTGTTGAGCTTGAGGTGGTGGGCCGAGATCCATGTTGAAATATCTGCCAGGCACGCAGAGATGCGTGTCGCCACCTGGGTGTCAGAACGGGGATAGGAGAAAAGTAGTCAAGTGTCAGCCGCATAGCAATGATAGGAGAGACCATGTGAGAATATGATGGGAGTTGAGTGACTTGGTGTATAGTATAGTGACAAAAATACAATCTCTGTTATGCACATCATTTGTATACGCCTTAAACCTGAACATTTCCACTGTCTGTTTCTATCATGTAAGAAGAAGCCAGTGTTTTTCCTCTTTTGTTTCTGAGTAACTTAGTCACGAGTCCAGTGACAAAAGGGCCGTCTGAGTGCCCCGTTTTTGGGCCATCCTGTTCTTTTCCCATCTTTCAAGGGCACAGCTGTGTGGAGATATGAAGAGAACAGCGGCTAGCTTGAGCAGCAGCGACAATTTTATCTGCAGAAAGGAGTAAAAAAACTGGCATTATCACTTGTTTATACACCATGATCTCACACCCCTGCTAAAATGCCACATAGACAAGAGGTTGTATTTTCCTATAAAGGGTGAGAACCAACTGTTGTTTGTTGGGCTCTTGACTGTTGCACCTGCTCCATTATTGCAAATCTTATAATAAAATAAGTTGTTTTGAGGAATCTAGTCTCTGTCTTCTTTTCTGGTTACAATTTCCACGACCAATAGAGAGGAGGGCCTAGAACTGGGCCCTGGGGGACACCATTAGTGAGAGCAGGTGGTGCAGACACAGATCCTCTCCACGTCACCTGGTAAGAGCGGCCTGCCAGGTAGGATGCAATCCAAGGGTGTGCAAAGCCTGAGACACCCAGCCCTGAGAGGGTGGCGAGGAGGATCTGATGGTTCACGGTGTCTAAGGCAGTGGAAAGAGAGTCAGCTTTGGCAGTGGGGAGAGCCTCCATGAGAGAGAAGCCTGACTGCTAAGGGTCAAGAAGATCATTCTGGGGGAGATAACAAGAAAGTTGATCAGAGACCGCAAGCTCAAGTGTTATGGAAAGAAAAGAAAGAAGAGATACAGGTCTATAGTTTTTGATGTCAGATGAGTCGAGTGTTGGTTTCTTGAGGAGGTCAGCAACTCAGGCCATTTTGCAGTCAGAGGGGACGCAGCCAGTGGTCAGGGATGAGTTGATGAGGAATGGGAGAAGGTCTCCAGAGAGGGTCTGAAGAAGGGTATGGGGTCGTCCGTAGAGAGGAAGGGGGAGTGAGGGATGGAGGGAGGAGAAGGTGAAAAATAGTTTCCGAGGGTTAGAGGCAGAAGCTTGAAATTTAGAGTGGTAGAAAGTGGCTTTAGCAGTGGATACAGAGGAAGAGAAGGTAGCGGTGGGAGTGAAAGGATGATAGGTCCTCCAGAAGTTTAGTTTTCCTACATTTTTACTAAGCTGGCTGCAGTCCTGCTCTGTAAGCTCGCAATGAGTCACTCAGCCACGGAGCAGGAGGGCAGGGCCAACACGGTCGGGAGGAAAGGGGACAGTGTGAGTCATAGGATGTGGAAGGGAGGAGAGTGGGGTCGAAGAGGCAGAATCAGGGGGAGAAGGATTTAGCAGAAGGGAGAGATGATAGGATAGAAGAGCAGAGAGTAGTGGGATAGAGAGAGCGAAGATTGCGATGGCGCATGACCATCTGGGTAGGGGCTGAGTGGTTAGGGTTGGAGAACATACTGTTTTCATATCCCGAAAGAAAGAAATTCTCACTACAATACATTTTAATAGAAAGTTAGTAAAAATATATAAGATCTTGCTACCATGGAAAGGAAAATACCTGTCTATTTGTGGAAAAGTCCCGTGATTTAGTCATGTCCCAGTTTACTTATGGCCTTGCCTACACCTAGTGACTTGTTTAAATTATATGAGCAAAAAATATTCAATTTTATTTGGAACTATAAACCAGACGAAATTAAACAGGCCTATTGAAATAATGAATATGAACTCGGAGGGCAGAAATGCCATCAAGCGCTATGATGAAACTTGCTCTCATGAGGACTGCCACAGGAAAGGAAGACCCAGAGTTACCTCTGCTGCAGAGGATAAGTTCATTAAGTTACCAGCCTCAGAAATTGCATCCCAAATAAATGCTTCAGAGTTCATGTAACAGACACATCTCAACATCAACTGTTCAGAGGAGGCTGCATGAACCAGGCCTTCATGGTCGATTGCTGCAAAGAAACCACTACTAAAGGACACCAATAAGAAGAAGAGACTTGCTTGGACAGAAATGATTCAATATTAAAGCATTCGACCTCTCACTAAAGGCTTCAGTCATACAAAGTTATACTTAAATCAGTACTGGTTCTCTAGCAGATTAGTAAGAATGTCTCACCCCATGTTCAAGAAGGGCCTTTTCCCCTTTATTCAGATTACAACCTCTCACTTTTGGTTATTTAAAATTTAAATCTCCAAAATATCTCTACTTTTAAAACAAGCTGCAGAAAGTTGGTTGCAATTTCAGTTTAATCCACCAGAAAAGACAGAACAAATATTACAATAAATAACGGTTCAACTCAAATATACTAATTGATTAGAAAATCATGATTTTGGAGATGTATTTTTTTACAACTGTATAATCTTTGTAAATGATATCATAAACAGGACTGGTGGAGTTGTCACACATGCAGCTAACACAAATATATGGAAATGTCTGCTCTACCCAAAATTACAACCAACTAATTAATTGCAGCATTAGTGCAAAAATGGAAGAGGCAAGTGGAAGGGGGAGAAAGAAACCTGCCTGTCGGCCCTGCATTAAAGAACAGAATTGGTTAACGAAAATTATGATAAAGAAAAGAAGTATACCCGTTTCATTTAAGGATCAAAAAAATAACCGCTGTGTCATATTAAAAAATAGCCATATTGCAAAATAGTTGGGAAGAGATTTTTGATGTACGAATACACAAAATGACGGCGTATTCAAGTGTTTTTCATTTTTAATTATTATACAAAATTCTTGCAACCAATAGAATGTTATTTATATATATATATATATTACAGTACCAGTCAAACATTTGGACACACCGTTTTACTATTTTCTACATTGTAGAATACTAGTGAAGACATCAAAACTATGAATTAACACATGGAATCGTGTAGTAACCAAAAAAGTGGTAAACAAATCAAAATATGTTTGAGATTCTTCAAAGTAGCCATCCTTTGCCTTGACATCTTTCCACACTCTTGGCATTCTCTCAACCAGCTTCATGAGGGAGTCACCTAGAATGAATTTCAATTAACAGGTGTACCTTGTTAAAAGTTAATTTGTGGAATGTCTTTCCTTCTTAATGCGTTTGAGCCAATCAGTTGTGTTGTGAGACATGGTAGGGGTGGTATACAAAAGATAGCCCTATTTGGTAAAATACCAAGTCCATATTATGGCAAGAACAGCTCAAATAAGCAAAGAGAAATGACAGTCCATCATTACATGAAGGTCAGTCAATCCGGAAAATTTCTAAAACTTTGAATGTTTCTTCAAGTGCAGTAGCAAAAACCATCAAGCGCTATGATGAAACTTGCTCTCATGAGGACTGCCACAGGAAAGGAAGACCCAGAGTTACCTCTGCTGCAGAGGATAAGTTCATTAGAGTTACCAGCCTCAGAAATTGCATCCCAAATAAATGCTTCAGAGTTCATGTAACAGACACATCTCAACATCAACTGTTCAGAGGAGGCTGCATGAACCAGGCCTTCATGGTCGATTGCTGCAAAGAAACCACTACTAAAGGACACCAATAAGAAGAAGAGACTTGCTTGGACCAATAAACACGAGCAACGGACATTAGACCGGTGGAAATCTGTCCTTTGGTCTGGAAAATAGAAATCCAAACTTTCTGATGTTCAGAGATAGATGGGAGGGGTTGAGTGGAGTTGAAGGGCGGAACTAAAAATAACAAGATAACTCATGTCAAATATAGTGTCCGTAAAATGTGTAGAGTTTCAGAACATATGTGAAACAGCACAGTTGGAAAACATATGGCAAATAGAAATCAACATTGGATGGTGTTCAGAGATATATGGGAGGGGTTGAGGGTTGCTGAAGGAAGAGACTAAAAACAAACAAAAGATAACTATTGTAAAATATACTGTATCCGTAAAATGTATATAGTGTATATATAAGATGGAAGTAGAAACCTAAGTGTTGTTGTCCATTAAGTTTAGTTTACTCCAATTAGGGGAGGGATGGTAGGGTTAGGGGAAAATAATAAAATGTAAATATATATATATATAGATATATGTATATATAGGGGAAATGATGCAGACAATTACATTGAAAGCCACAATCTGTCTACAATATTAAAGCTGATCTATATTTGCTGCATTATATAGTCAACAAAGACATAATAGGCTACTTCAATATTCTAACATGCAGACAGAAGTACAGATAGTGGCCCAAATATCCTGTATGTCATTGTTAAACAATTGAATATGAACTCCTGTTGTTTAGGAATCCAAGTGTGTGCTCTGTTAGACACAGCTGTGACAACTTCCTGAAGCCAGCAGTGCAGGAGTTTGATTAGGCTGAACCGCGGTGCACCGGACTATGGCCTGTCATGTGACCAGGCAAAAGCGGTGAGGGAGGAGTGGCTCATGCCCGTGAGGCAGCCTGGTTTCAAAAAGGATGCAATCACTTTTCAGCCGGGCCAGCATGGTCAAATTCCCTCATCATCCTGGCCAGTAGGTATCCAAAAAAAGTAAGAGCTAAAATGAGCTTACGAATCTGATACTGACTGATGTTTTATCACTCCTCTCACATAACTACATTTGTTTAGTTGTCAAATGCCAGAAAATAGAACATAAATTATTTACAAGTTGGATGTAACAAGAAATTCAAGTGAGTAATCATTTGTTGTTCTCACTTCAGGCTGAAACTTTTGTGTGAGTGCTCATATGAGACTTCAAGCTTCCTTTATAACCAAAGCATTTTCCACATTCTTTGCATTGGTAAGGTTTCTCCCCGGAGTGAACACGCTGATGAAGTCTTAAATAGCTTAATGCCATGTAACCTTTCTTGCATACAGGACAATTATATGGTCTCTCCCCTGTGTGAACTCTCATATGCAATATCAATTCCATCTTCTGGTTGAAGGATTTGTCACAGTCTTTGCACTGATAAGGTTTCTCCCCTGTGTGTATCCTTGAATGGATGGTCAAGCTTCCTTTCTGGTTAAACATCTTGCCACATTGTTTGCACTGATATGGATTATCTCCTGTGTGTACCCTAGTATGTCTGTCCAAGTCGCCTTTCTGGATGAAGCTTTTGTCACATTGTTTGCACAGATAAGATTTCTCTCCTGTGTGTATCTTTGAATGGATGGTCAAGTGTCCCTTACGTGTGAAGCTTTTGTCACATTGTTGACACCGATATGGTTTCTCCACTGCAGCAGAGCAGTCTGGATGAACTGAAAGGGGCTGATCACTGGTTGGTTCTGGTACTATGTAGCCCTCTCCATCAGCTTCTGTTTTGATCTCTTCAGTTATGATGATAGGTAGAATACCCCTCTCTCCGTCATCCACAGTTTGGTTTTGGTAAAGATGTGAGGGCTGAGGTGGTTCCTCCTGACTGAGTCTGAACTCCTGTTGTTCCTCTTTAATCTGTGTGGGTTCTGGGTCCTCCTGCCCCAGACTGGGGCTCCACTCCTGCTTACAGTTAAGTTGCTCAGGGTAAACGGCGGGAGTCAGTACCTGGAAGTCTGGAGGGAAACAATATATCTTAAACAGGTGCACTATGCAGAAATCGCTCAGTCATTTCCTGGTTGCTGAAATTCTAATAGTTTGCCTTATTTCAGTTTGTGACAAAAAAAGCAAGCATAATGTACCATCATTGTACCATCTAAACTGCTGTGAAATATATTTTCCATAACCAAACATATTGTATTTTCAGCTGGTGTAAAAAACTGAAAGTAAAAAAAATAAACTTAAGAATGGCAAGCAGAGAATTAACACATATAGAACAGATCTACTACCACTTCTTAGACTTGCTTTCAATGAGAATGACAGATCTATAACTACATTTCTATGTGAATTTGATCAGTTGGCCAAAAAAATGACATATTCCATCTTTAATAAAGTATCAGAAATGTTGTTTGGAAGCACTCTCTGTGCTCAAAAATAAGACGATTTTGTTGACTAGTCTACACTAAACAGCACAGAAAAGACTATAAGGGCACTCCTGATCTGCAAAAATTTATTTTATTTCAGAATTAGTTTAAAATTAGTTTAAGTTCAGTGTTAAGGTTAATGGTTTGGTTAGGGTTAAGGTAAGGGTTGGTTTTAGATTTTGGTTTGTCGTTTACGGGTCAGGAATGTCCTTTGAGCCGCTCCCCCAGCACGTGATTTATACAAAGCAATGTTGGTGAAACAGAGTTTCGTTCGAAGGTGCTTATAGCCAGAGAGAAAGGGTTTCCACAGCCACAAAGTCAAATTGGCTAAGATGTGCTTTTTTATATTTTTTTATTTAACCTTTCGTAAGATTAGGCATAAAGTTAGCAGTGTGGTTAAGTTTAAAATCACATTTTATGAAGATACATGTTAGAAATAGTAGGGATGTATGACTTTGTGGCTGTGGTATCTAGTGACGACCGAGGAAGAGACGAAGATCTTTAGGATGGGATAGGCTATACAGACCAGCCTGGTGCCCAAAATTGATGACGTATGTCGTGCAGAGAGTTGAGTGGAGATGAACGGATTCGGTTCAGTCAGTCGTCCTCCTCAGCTAGCTAGTTCTATTTGGTAACGGGTCACCAAACAACCTATGCGAAATCACGCGTGATTGAGATGCTTGATATCAAATATGTTTACAGTCACGCCACATCCTTACTGTACTCACGTAACCTGTCGAGAATTGTAAACTTGTTTGCCGATTTTTCGGTGAAAATCACTACAATAAATGTGCTTTAGCTGTCACTCTGGCCTGATATTGGCAATTGGCCAGACTATCTAGCTACGTCCCTCTCCCTACTGCAGGACAGCAGTGCTTGGCAATCAAGAGTGAAGGACAGACTGCACACATCGACAACAGTCACCATCGAAGCATCGTTCCCCCTCGCTCCACAAAAGCCGTGGCCCTTGCAGAGCAAGGGGAACAACTCCTTCAAGGTCTCAGAGAGTGACGTCCCCGACCCATTTTAAATTGAGACGTGTCTCACTGCAAAATGTCAAGCAATGTCCCGGGGTGTGGCTAACGGAGCGCTCTTTGAAATAAGATCAAGTAACGCAGTATTCCAATGGATCGAGTTTTGTCGATACGTTAGCTAATTGGCACATCAGGGTGATATTCAGATGGTGACCAATACCACAAGTTATTTCTCCCTCGCCCATCGAAATAAGCATCACTGTCTTTTACACGTTTAAACTAGCGCAATGCTGCTGTGACAACTAGTCAGCATAAACTCGTATCACCAGGATGACTGACTGAACCGAATCCATTCGTCTCCACTCGACTCTCAACTGCGCGACATACGTCATCAATTTGGGAACCAGGCGTGTTCGTACAGCCTCTTTCTTTAAACATATCACAACGTGTCACATGAGCAGGGTTGCCATGCCCGTGGTTTTTCCCCGACATTTGGGCTACTTGGAAAACGATGTTGCGGGTGAATTGTTCTTGGGCTGCAGGTTTTTTGTCCACTTTTGGCCTACTCTGCACTGCGATCACCATCGCATTTCTTTAAAAAAATAATATATATATATATACATTTTACTGTGACCGGTTGCTGCTGACTATCAGGCAGTGAGGGGGGCTGTTACTGAATGAGTGATGGGGAGGGGCGGAAGGAGGTGTGACAGCAGCAGTTCTTGAGTCTCGAGTGGACATTTGAAATGGCCGTTATGGATCTCCCTCTCCGGGAAAAGTCCACAATAAAAAACTGACATTAAAATGTGGAGAATGACATATGTTAGACATCAAGTAAAGTACTAATTTCTATGGCTTTGTAGGCTACTGTAGCATTAGATTGACTGTTGAATCAGTCAGAATAGGCTACAGGTAAAAAAATAAACACTGGCTGTTGTTGACAAGCATATTAGTTCATATCCATATGAATATGTTATTCAGTGATTGAAATTACGACCCCTTAGTAGCCTATTCCAGCAGGCTATTGGGCAACAAGCACTTCTTACCCCAAAATCGCTGTTGAATAAATGAGTCTGTCAATTTGAACTAAGCAAGCTGCTAAATCGTTCACTTTACATCTTGCCTATCAGGGGCTATAGGCTACCTGCAGCTAACCAAACCATGACAAAGTTGAATTACAATCATAAACCCAGATGTTAGTCAGTAGCCTATGCCTATTGAAATGACAATCCAATATCGCAAATAGGCCTTTTATAATGGTTTGAAGTCTGGCACAACGGGTTGAGGAGTAACGGTAGCTGTAATCCGTTACGGTAACAGTAATCCGTTACGTTACCAGCAAATATATTGTAATCGGATACACATACTTTTGAAAAACTAGGTGATTACTTTGAGGATTACTGTTATATTCAGAAAGTATGTTTGCAGATTTTTTTTTTTTACACTTCTGTTCTCAATGGCATTCAAATCAGCATTGAAAATACATGATACACATGCTCAAACTTGCACACCTTTGATAGACTTAAAAGTGGCAATCCATTTTTGGACATATAAATTATAAATATACAGTACCAGTCAAAAGTTTGGACACACCTCCTCATTCTATTTTTTTTGTTTTTACTATTTTCTAAATTGTGGAATTATAGTGAAGACGTCAAAGCTATTAAATAACACATGTGGAATACTGTTGTAACCATCAGATGCATCAGATGACCTGGCCTCCACAATCACCAGACCTGGTTTGGGATGAGTTGGACCGCAGAGTGAAGGAAAGTGCTCAGCATATGTGGGAACTCCTTCAAGACTGTTGGAAAAGCATTCCAGGTGAAGCTGGTTGAGAGAATGCTAAGCGTATGCAAAGCTGTCATCAAGGCAAAGGGTGGCTACTTTGTCTAACACTTTTTTGGTTACTACATGATTCCATATGTTATTTCATAGTTATGTCTTCACTATTATTCTACAACATAGAAAATAAAAACCCTTGAATGAGTAGGTGTGTCCAACCTTTTTGACTGGTCCTGTATATATATATATATCTCAATTGATCAATTGATTCTTGAAGAATAGAACTTATAAATGCCTCATGAGCTTAGTTCAACTGTCACATTCCACGAGAACCCAAAATATAAGCTTGTTTTACTCCAATGTTTCTAAAACATTGTAAATGTAAACAAACACACACTGTAAAGGGGAACCACTACTTCGAGGTCTCAGAGCGAGTGACGGGTCACCGACTGAAACACTATTAGCGCGCACCACCGCTGACTAGCGAGCCATTTCACATCGGTTACACATATTTCCAAGTCCTATTCTTGAAGATCAAGGTGTATATAATTTATTGGAATGACTGGAATTCTGAAAGACTTTGGTTTTCAATGTAAAGATATAATTTAATCATATTATTATATATAGTAGAAAGTGAATGGTCAGAAGCCTACATAATCAACCCTATAAAGTAAAATTTAACATCCATATATGGCCAGCTATGTAAAATGTAACATTGTTTTATTCTGCAATAGATGTGGCTCAACAGTTAAATAAAGTAAACATACATTTTTGTCTTTTAATAATGCCTCTTAAGGAGAACGTGACAGAATGTAATCATATAACATTACTGAGTTTGGGTAATCCAAAAGTTAAATTACTGATTACATTTTGGAAAGGTAACTAGTAACTAATGGATTACATTTAGAAAGTAACCTACCCAACCCTGCTGGCACGTAAGGACACAACTGCCAGAAAATTGCCTAAAGTTCGTCCAAGTGTGTCTTGCGCAGAGATTGTGATCCTCTGTCCAACTTTCATCACTCAAACTCTTCTGTCGGATTTATGTATAGTTATACACATTCGCAAATGGGATTGATTTACAATCATAGCAGTCAAACGAGTTAAATCTACACCCGTTGATGGAAAATGATCTGGCGAGTTTAATAAGGGCGATTTGTCTTTCCTCTTGCGACATGTTAAAATTCCTCGATTACATCACGTGAGCTCGCAATAATTATTATTTTCATGGAAAACGCATTTAGATTCTTACGTCGTGACGCGAATATTCTTTCTTAATTCGCTCGATAACGTTATGGAAAAGGGTTTACTGGATAAACGTGGCAAATCTTTTACTGAAACCTCCCAAATTGGGGATAGTTTTCAGGCCTTGTGGCAGGTTTTGAGTAGTCATTGTCTAGAAATGTTAGCTAGACCTGGCAACCCTGCACACGAATGACTCCATGATAAAATAACGGTTAGAAAAAAAAATCGAAAATAAACATGAATCTAGTCAAATCTCGTTACAACAACATAATGTTGTACGAACCTGCTCTGTGTAACTTTATCTCTGGTTTGCTAACCAAATCCAACAGCCTGCGTAAACGCTCGTTCTCCTCCGCTGAACGGCAGATTTCTTCCTGATACTCTGCAACGGTCTTCTCCACGGCTCCGAATATCTCCACAGCAGCCGCTGACAAACGCTCCGTGACAAACACATTCAACATCTGTAGTTTTGACATATTAGCAATGGTTATGAAAGTAGCTTTTCGCTTTATCAAAGAAATGTTGGTTGAAACCTCTCTTTGATTCTGCTTAGCGTTCTTCGTCTTCTTCTTCTTCGATGAGGTTTAACAGCGGTTGGCATCCAATAAATGTTGCATTACCGCCACCAACTAGACTGGGGTATAAATCCTTTATACTTTACATGAAAAAGGTAAAATATGGTACCATCTAACCCTACACTCATTACAACACCATCACCCTATTCCACTATTTATGTAGTCCTACCTCAGGCCAACATCCTGGAAGGACGGGACATCTAGTTTAGCGGCTGGTAGCAACCTTTGGACAACAATGGACCAGTAGAGGCTCCTCAGAGGAGGAAGGGGAGGACCATCATCCTCAGTGAATTTTATAAAAATTAAAATAGTAAAACATTAAAAGGGATCCTTTTTTAGATAAAACTTTACTAAACATATTCACGTCACCAAATAATGTATTAAAAGACACTTGCATTGAAGGTCTACAGTAGCCTCAACAGTACTCTGTTGGGTATCACCATGGTGTAGCCGGAGGACAGCTTGCTCCCGTCCTCCTCAGGGTACATTCACTTCAATACAAAACCGAGGAGGCTCATGGTTCTCAACCCCTTCCATAGCAGTAATTATGACAACTTCTGGAGGATGTCCACCAACCTATCAGAGCTCTTGCAGCATGAACTGACATGTTGTCCACCCACTCAAAAGATCAGATAATTAATATAGTACTGAAAGCATAAGTTACAGCTAGCTAGCACTGCAGTACATAATATGTGGTGAGTAGTTCAGTCAAAGAGAGAGAAAGACAATAGTTGAACAGTTTTGAACAATTTAATGTCTTCCAAAATTAAGGAGAAGCAAGAGGGAGACTGTAATTTCCTTTGTTTGACTTGCTTAGCTAGAAAATGCAGCAAGCTAGTTTAGCCTACTCAAACAGAGGGATGTTATGTTAGCTAGCTGGCTATGACTATCCAACACAACACCGGAGGTCTTCCAAGTCAAGGTAAGATTTTGGTTTTACTCATTTATTACCACTGGGCCCCACCGGTGTCAGTCCTAAACTGCTTACTGACTGTACACTGTAACATTACTGCATGATTGTAGCGAGTTTACTAACCTGGAGATGGGAGAACCTTCCAGAAGGACAACCATCTCTGCAGCACTCCACCAATCAGGCCTTTATGGTAGAGTGGCCAGACGGAAGCCACTCCTTAGTAAAAGGCACATGACAGCCCGCTTGGAGTTGGCCAAAAGGCACCTAAAGGACTCTTAGACCATGAGGAAACAAGATTCTCTGGTCTGATGAAGCCAAGATTGCACTGTTTGGCCTGGCACCATCCCTACAGTGAAGCATGGTGGTGGCAGCATTATGCTGTGGGGATGTTTTTCAGCAGCAGGGACTGGGACACTAGTCAGGATCGAGGGAAAGATGAACGGAGCAAAGTACAGAGAGATCATTGATGAAAACCTGCTCCAGAGGGCTCAGGACCTCAGACTGGGGCGAAGGTTCACCTTCCAACAGGACAACGACCCTAAGCACACAGCCAAGACAATGCAGGAGTGGCTTTGGGAGAAGTCTCTGAATGTCCTTGATTGGCCCAGCCAGAGCCCGGACTTGAACCCGATCGAACATCTCTGGAGAGACCTGAAAATAGCTGTGCGGTGACGCTCCCCATCCAACCTGACAGAGCTTGAGAGGATCTGCATAGGAGAATGGGAGAAACTCCCCAAATACAGGTGTGCCAAGCTTGTAGCGTCATACCCAAGAAGACTCGATACTGTAATCACTGCCAAAAGGTAATTCAACTGAGTAACGGGTATGAATCTTATATAAATGTGATATAAATATATATATTTAAAAATTTGCAAAAACTTCTAAAAACCTGTCTTTGCTTTGTCATTATAGGGTATTCTGTGTAGATTTGAGGGAAATAAAAAAATGTTATACATTTTTAGAACAAGGCTGTAACGTAACAAAATGTGGAAAAAGTCAAGTGGTCTGAATACTTTCCAAATGCACTGTAAGACATAAAAGTAGCCTACACCTACAAGTGGATATCGAACAACGTGAACAGACTTTCCTCTGTACTGAATTTCCAGCTATTTTGCTATAACGCCGCATCTGTCACAGAACAGGCGCCGGATAAATTCATTCCCAATGATTTCACAAGTTATGGTATTTTTGCAGTATTGTGATCTTTGAGCAGTATGAGCTGTTTTCAGTGTCAATGAGGGTCCCAAATCTAGTCCTGAGTATTTTTTCACACAAAACTTGCTTAATTCATTAGAACAAGTTTAAATAGTCTGAATTTCTAAGCAGAACAATACTAGCATGAGAATCCTACACTAAAGTCACACTCATTTGTCATTACCTCTGAAATCAATCAATAAAGGAATAAGGCACCAAACACTTGGTTTTTGAAAGCTGTATTTTTTTATTTACTGTAATAAGAGACATAACACTGCGTTGAAGAATAAATAGGAGGAAAAAGCAACACCTACCTGTAGGGAATCCTAATAAAAACAGTTGGAGTGAGGTAACACTGAAGAGCAATGTTAATGTTGTTGTTCTTAACCAGTTTTCTGGTCTCATATCTGCAGCATGTAGAGTGAGTGCACCTGGGGAACAGAGGGAGACAATGACATAATTAAAACCACCTCCACACCAGTCAACCTATCCCAACCCAGGAAAACCTCTACAGATAGAAATACATTGTATAGATTAGAACAGGGCAGCATGTAGCCTACTGAGAGCGTTGGGCCAGTAACCGCAAGGTTGCTGGTTTGAATCCCAGAGACTAGGTGAAAAATCTGTCAATGTGCTCTTGAGCAAGGCACTTAACCCTAATTCCTCCTGTAAGTTGCTCTGGATAAGAGTGTCTGCTAAATGACTTAAATGTAACATATCTGTATATGTCTGTCATATATGTCTGTCATTAGATGAGTAAATCATGTCAGCTCTTCTCATTAACTTCGATGTTGATCTGAAATGGTCACCGTTTCACCTCACTGAATATATCCCCTGATATTACACTAGGATGAAAACCAGCTGCCTTCAAGGAGCATAGCTGTGCACCTATGGGGTTGTTTCAACACCGGACCTCCATCCGTAAAACTGGCCATCATTACTACTCATTATATTGATATGTCAATTGGCTTATGATGAGTACTGATAGATGAGGTTAATTTACTAAGTAGTTCAGGGTTTCCCAAACTCGGTCCTGGGACCCCTCTGGGTGCACGCTTTGTAGATGACAAACACATATCGATTAAGAAAACAATTGTGTGTGTATGTGTCAGACAGATGCAATACGAAACTCCATGTGGTACATGCTTTAGTGAAACAGGACAAGTCAGACCGACCATTTAGAATGACCGACGGTGCTGCGGCCTTGAGATGTGCGAGATGGTCACCAGGTGATATCCACTTGAAGGACAAGCATCCTTCATTCATTGACTCCCTTATTAATTCATCCTTCATTCTACTAATACACAGTGGGTTCCACCAAGTGGATTAATAGTGTCATGTCACAGAGGACAATGAAACAACATTCATTCAGGATACTAATGACAGGTGTATGTTGTATGTTGTAAGGACTGTTGTGTTAAACGGAACAGATGGCCCTAAAGCAGTGTTTGTCAGTCCTGCTGCTAGGAAACCAACAGGCTACAGAAATGCTGTTATTTCATGTTCAACAGGCCTGAAATATTGAGATCTGACCAGGGACCCGGTCGGGTTCTATATTTCAGACTTTTGACTCAGATCTGATATAATTGTCACGGTCTCAGGTACGTGCAATTGAAATTGATTTACCAACCGGAACCGTCCTCTTCAATGTGTGTGTGAGGTGATGACAACTACGCAAGCTTGTTATGTGTCAGCCAATTGCAACTCAATAAAAATGTATAGCTGAAACTGGGTCCGGCTGCTCACCTCACATGTGCCTTCTGATGTGGAGACGGAGAGAGCGAGTGAAAGGAGCCTTGGCCTAGGCTAGGGCAGTCACGAAATCTCATCAGCCGGTGATTGTCAAGCAAATAAGGTAATTGACCGTTAATTAACATGAACACATTTAGCATCTCCTGTTTTCAACATATAGCTTACAATTTTAAAAAGTGAAATCCATGTAATATAGCCTACACCTTCACAATAAATCCATGTAACATAGCCTACACCTTCACAATAAATCCATTATTTATTTTAGACATGTCTAAAGAAGCATGATATGAAGATTTCTATTTCATTAGAATAGTATACTCTGAGTTGTCCTTATGTTAGGTCTTGATGTGGCTATGCCAAATGGTTGTGGGCTACACTAGTTCCTTTAGCGGACAGGATTTGCTTATAATTCCGTGGCATTATTTCATAGTTTTAAGAATTAAATTGAACAAAGTTAAACAAAATATATTTTCTCATAATGATTTGAGGGAGTGCGTTAACAAATAAATAGGTACTCCTTTATGCTCAATTTAGAGTTTTTCATGTAACTTGTTCTACAAATGTTGGGCTATATGTTTTGCTTTTTAATACATTGTTAGGCTGCATGATGATTTGAAAAATCATATTGAAGATATGGGAAGAACTGTCCACATTTACTTTTCGTCAGCCAACAAGATGAGTAGGCCTAACGAACAGCAAAAGGAATAGCCTATTTCAATCTACTATCCCCCATAGTACAAAAGTTGACCTATTCTATTCAGTGCGAGAAATAAATATTCCAAACAGTTTGGGACAGTTGTGGGATGCGAGATCCCAAACGAATAAAACCACTAGCATCAAAACATTTTTTTTAATGCAATGTGGCTGACGCAACAGATCAAAACTTCAGCTTTAGATGTTTACTACATATTAGGCTATTTCTTCACATTATACACGCAGCAATGTGCACATGGTAGTAGGCTATACGCGTGAATGTTCCATTAGCGGAAAACACCATTATCAAAAGTGACCGCAAATGCAGTTATGCATGTAATGCTTTATTATAAAAGGTGCATTTTTATGGTGAAAAGTATCTTCCCCAAACTTGAAACACGCGCTGCTTATGTATGCCAGTTAGGCGCTACACCCTTTGTAAAGCGGATTAAATGTGCTTCATTTTAAGATGTTATTTGGCCACTTTAGTTGTGATACAAACTTTAAAACATATAGGCCTAAGGGCTATAAAATATGCTGGGCATAATTCACAAATAATAGTATAGAATTCACAAGTGACAAGCTAATATTGTCACCCATTACACTATTCTTGATTTATTCGTCTTTACATATACTAAATAATGTGTGACATTTGTTTTGATTTAGAATGGACCATTATCATGCATGTGTATCGAAACAGGGGCAGCAGGAAAAAATACATGTCATCTATGTACTTAAATAGCAAATGGAGGAAGCTTTTCTCAGTGGTTTATTTCATGCCAGCCAGGTGGGCTATACTCCTGTTGTAAATATAAGTCATGTGCTTAATAAATGGAAAGTTGAGAAATAAATATAGTAGGGATGTCCTTGTCTAATCACGCACCAGTGACTCCTGTGGCGGGCCGGGCGCAGTGCACGCTAACCAAGGTGGCCAGGTACACAGTGTTTCCTCCGACACGGTGCGGCTGGCTTCCGAGTTGGATGCGCGCTGTGTTAAGAAGCAGCCTGGTTGGGTTGTGTTTCGGATGATGCATGACCTTCGTCTCTCCCGAGCCCGTACGGGATTTGTCGCGACGAGACATAGTAATTGGATACTATGAAATTAGGGAGAAAAAGGGGGTAAAAAAAAGTTGCACAACATAAGCTCTGTTTTATTAGATTTGAATACATTTGCATTGATGTCAGTGATTAGAGGGACAATTAGTGTGCTGAGTACCAGGCAGTTAGCAAGTTTGGTAGGCTACTAATCAGCAGCAGCATCAGAATTTGACTGCCTTCATGACTCATGACCGCCGGTGTGGAGGTAATATGGTCACCGCAACAGCCCTAGCCCTACTATTGATTGTGAAGATGGATTTTCATTGACGTAAAATTAGAGGATTTTGATTTAATTTATTCGTATCTCCATAAGCGATTTTCATATTGATTATAGTTTGTTTTTGTATTGTATATTATTATTATTGCAAAGTGTTTTGTTTCTTATTTGAGACATTTTTGTTGGCCAAATTAAGTTTGAACCGTTTTTTATTGTGTAGGCCTACAGAAGGCACCCGCCTTTGTTGGTAATTGCTGCAATATAAGCCTGTTCAAAACTTTTGTGAAGGTTTGAACCAGTTTTGTTTCTTTCTGTTGAGACATTTGTTTTGGCCCAAATGACACTGAACAATATAAAACACAACATGCAACAATTCCAAAGACTTGAGTTACAGGTCATATGATGAAATCAAATCAAAATAAATTCATTAGGCCCTTATCTATGGATTTCACATGACTGGGAGTACAGATATGCATCTGTAGGTCACAGATACCTTAAAAAAAAAATAAAATAGGTAGGGGTGTGGTTCAGAAAACCAGTCTGTATCTGGTGTGACCACAAGTTGCCTCATGCAGCGTGACATCTCCTTTGCATAGAGTTCATCAGGCCGTTGATTGTGGCTGTGGAATGTTGTCCCACTCCTCTTCAATGGCTGTGCAAAGTTGCTGGTTATTGACGGGAACTGGAACCTTCTGTCATGCACGTTGATCTTGACTTTCAGAGCATCCCACACATGCTCAATGTGTGACACGTCTGGTAGATATGCAGGTCATTGAAGAACTGGGACATTTTCAGCTTCCAGAAATTGTGTACAGATCCTTGCGACATGGAGTGTGCATTATCATGCTGAAACACGAGGTGATTGAGTCGGATGAATGGCACGACAATGGGCCTCAGGATCTCGTCACGGTATCTCTGTGGATTCAAATAGCTATAGATAAAATGCAATTGTGTTCGTTGTCTGTACTGTAGCTTATGCCTGCCCATACCATAACCCCACCGCCACCATGGGTTACTCTGTTCACAAGTTGACATCAGAAAACCGCTCTCCCACACGACATCATGCTGTCTGCCATCTGTCCAGTACAGTTGAAACCGGGATTCATTCAGGAAGAGCACACTTTTCCAGCATGACAATGGCCATCGAAAGTGGAGGAAGTCAGAGACCTGGCCGGGTGATGCCAGAATAACTACCTATCCCTCAACGTGACTAAGAAGATTATTGTGGACTACAGGAAAAGGAGGACCGAGCACGTCCCCAATCTCATCGACAGGGCTGTAGTGGAGCAGGTTGTGCGCTTCAAGTTCCCTGGTGTCCACATCAACAACAAACTAGAATGGTCCAAACACACCAAGACAGTCGTGAAGAGGGCACGACAAAACCTATTCCCCCTCAGGAAACTAAAAAGATTTGGCATGGGTCCTGAGATCCTCAATAGGTTCTACAGTAGCAACATCAAGGGCATCTTGGTTGCATCACTGCCTGGTACAGTAATTGCTCGGCCTCTGACCGCAAGGCACTACAGAGTGGTAGTGTGTTGTCGTGGAAATTTCCTGTATTACCAAATGATGAGAGAGCAAATCACACACCAGTCAGAGTTATGCTTAATCTTCACCTTTAATAATAATTAATCTTTTGCAATAGCATTTTGACTTTAAACATTTCAGTATCTCTAATGAAAAGTTGAGTGGTCAGCATAATGGCAACAGATCTTTTATAGCAAAGATCCACACCCCTAGTCGACATGACAAAACACAGATAATAGGAACTTTCACAAGGAAAGATTTTACTTGAGAGAGGAGTATCCCATCGCCAGACAGTATTTAGCTATAAATTGTCATTCAGTTTGGTCTCCTAAACGAAGCTTGTCTCATTCTTGGTACAAAACAGTACCAAGACATAACCTCATCCAATGGTATATATCAATTGTCATTTTAGATACTCCCATCCCAAATACAACCCATCCTGGACAATCTCACGGAGAGGAGAGTGAGCCTCTAGGTCAAGATAAATAAGGGCAAACCTCAGAGGGAACATAGAATGGTTCCAGACACTGCCATCCTCCTCTCCCCGATGGGCAAAGTAGGGAGTGACTGGAACACAGACATTGTGGAGCCAAGAAATAATTGGTTCCCCCTCAATCATCCCTTCACATGGTTTAAAAGATACGTTTACACATGACAAGCCTGACCTCTCCCCTCTGTGTGGCCCCAGTAACTGAACCCAGGACAGAGAAAGGATAACTGCAAATGGCCAACACTATAGTACAAAAAGATAACTTCTAAATGACAAGTATCTCACAAGCATATGAAAATAAAACATCTTATCTATGTTACCCAACTAATTCTGATTCATCCCCAATGTGTACGGCCCAGTACATAACTGGGACTAAGCTGCCTGCCATCCAGGACCTATACACCAGGCGGTGTCAGAGGAAGGCCCTAAAAATGGTCAAAGACCCCAACCACCCCAGTCATAGACTGTTCTCTCTACTACCGCATGGCAAGCGGTACCGGAGTGCCAAGTCTAGGACAAAAAGGATTCTCAACAGTTTTTACCCCCAAGCAATAAGACCCAATGGTGGAACAAACTCCCTCACGACGCCAGGACAGCGGAGTCAATCACCACCTTCCGGAGACACCTGAAACCCCACTTCTTTAAGGAATACCTAGGATAGGATAAAGTAATCCTTCTCACCCCCCCCCCTTAAAAGATTTAGATGCACTATTGTAAAGTGGCTGTTCCACTGGATGTCATAAGGTGAATGCACCAATTTGTAAGTAGCTCTGGATAAGAGCGTCTGCTAAATGACTTAAATGTAAATGTAAGACTCCTGAACAGGTAACCAAATGGTTACACGGGCTATGTGCATTGTGTGCCCCCCCCCAACACCCTTTTCGCTGCTGCTACTCTCTGTTTATTATATATGCATAGTCACTTTAACTATACATTCATGTACATACTACCTCAATTGGGCCGACCAACTCGTGCTCCCGCACATTGGCTAACCGGGCTATCTGCATTGTGCCCCACCCACCCTTTTACGCTACTGCTACTCTCTGTTCATCATATATGCATAGTCACTTTAACCATATCTACATGTACCTATTACCTCAATCAGCCTGACTACCCAGCGTCTGTATGTAGCCTGTCTACTGTATTTTTTTTTATTTTTTTTATTTCACCTTTATTTAACCAGGTAGGCAAGTTGAGAACAAGTTCTCATTTACAATTGCGACCTGGCCAAGATAAAGCAAAGCAGTTCGACAGATACAACAACACAGAGTTACACATGGAGTAAAACAAACATACAGTCAATAATACAGTATAAACAAGTCTATATACAATGTGAGCAAATTAGGTGAGAAGAGAGGTAAAGGCAAAAAAGGCCATGGTGGCAAAGTAAATACAATATAGCAAGTAAAACACTGGAATGGTAGTTTTGCAATGGAAGAATGTGCAAAGTAGAAATAAAATAATGGGGTGCAAAGGAGCAAAATAAATAAATAAATTAAATACAGTTGGGAAAGAGGTAGTTGTTTGGGCTAAATTATAGGTGGGCTATGTACAGGTGCAGTAATCTGTGAGCTGCTCTGACAGTTGGTGCTTAAAGCTAGTGAGGGAGATAAGTGTTTCCAGTTTCAGAGATTTTTGTAGTTCGTTCCAGTCATTGGCAGCAGAGAACTGGAAGGAGAGGCGGCCAAAGAAAGAATTGGTTTTGGGGGTGACTAGAGAGCGTGCTGGAGCGTGTGCTACAGGTGGGAGATGCTATGGTGACCAGCGAGCTGAGATAAGGGGGGACTTTACCTAGCAGGGTCTTGTAGATGACATGGAGCCAGTGGGTTTGGCGACGAGTATGAAGCGAGGGCCAGCCAACGAGAGCTTACAGGTCGCAATGGTGGGTAGTATATGGGGCTTTGGTGACAAAACGGATTGCACTGTGATAGACTGCATCCAATTTGTTGAGTAGGGTATTGGAGGCTATTTTGTAAATGACACCGCCAAAGTCGAGGATTGGTAGGATGGTCAGTTTTACAAGGGTATGTTTGGCAGCATGAGTGAAGGATGCTTTGTTGCGAAATAGGAAGCCAATTCTAGATTTAACTTTGGATTGGAGATGTTTGATATGGGTCTGGAAGGAGAGTTTACAGTCTAACCAGACATCTAAGTAGTTGTAGTTGTCCACGTATTCTAAGTCAGAGCCGTCCAGAGTAGTGATGTTGGACAGGCGGGTAGGTGCAGGTAGCGATCAGTTGAAGAGCATGCATTTAGTTTTACTTGTATTTAAGAGCAATTGGAGGCCACGGAAGGAGAGTTGTATGGCATTGAAGCTTGCCTGGAGGGTTGTTAACACAGTGCCCAAAGAAGGGCCGGAAGTATACAGAATGGTGTCGTCTGCGGAGAGGTGGATCAGGGACTCACCAGCAGCAAGAGCGACCTCATTGATGTATACAGAGAAGAGAGTCGGTCCAAGAATTGAACCCTGTGGCACCCCCATAGAGACTGCCAGAGGTCCGGACAGCAGACCCTCCGATTTGACACACTGAACTCTATCAGAGAAGTAGTTGGTGAACCAGGCGAGGCTGTCGAGTCTGCCGATGAGGATGTGGTGGTTGACAGAGTCGAAAGCCTTGGCCAGATCAATGAATACGGCTACACAGTAATGTTTCTTATCGATGGCGGTTAAGATATCGTTTAGGACCTTGAGCGTGGCTGAGGTGCACCCATGGCCAGCTCTGAAACCAGATTGCATAGCAGAGAAGGTATGGTGAGATTCGAAATGGTCGGTAATCTGTTTGTTGACTTGGCTTTCGAAGACCTTAGAAAGGCATGGTAGGATAGATATGTCTGTAGCAGTTTGGGTCAAGAGTGTCCCCCCCTTTGAAGAGGGGGATGACCGCAGCTGCTTTCCAATCTTTGGGAATCTCAGACGACACGAAAGAGAGGTTGAACAGGCTAGTAATAGGGGTGGCAACAATTTCGGCAGATAATTTTAGAAAGAAAGGGTCCAGATTGTCTAGCCTGGCTGATTTGTAGGGGTCCAGATTTTTCAGCTCTTTCAGAACACCAGCTAAATGGATTTGGGAGAAGGAGAAATGGGGAAGGCTTGGGCGAGTTGCTGTTGGGGGTGCAGTGCTGTTGACCGGGGTAGGAGTAGCCAGGTGGAAAGCATGGCCAGCCGTAGAAAAATGCTTATTGAAATTCTCACTTATGGTGGATTTATCAGTGGTGACAGTGTTTCCTATCTTCAGTGCAGTGGGCAGCTGGGAGGAGGTGTTCTTATTCTCCATGGACTTTACAGTGTCCCAGAACTTTTTTGAGTCAGTGTTGCAGGAAGCAAATTTCTGCTTGAAAAAGCTAGCCTTGGCTTTTCTAACTGCCTGTGTATAACGGTTTCTAGCTTCCCTGAACAGCTGCATATCACGGGGCTGTTCGATGCTAATGCAGAACGTCATAGGATGTTTTTGTGTTGGTTAAGGGCAGTCAGGTCTGGGGAGAACCAAGGGCTATATCTGTTCCTGGTTCTAAATTTCTTGAATGGGGCATGTTTATTTAAGATGGTTAGGAAGGCATTTAAAAAAATATCCAGGCATCCTCTACTGACGGGATGAGATCAATATCCTTCCAGGATACCCCGGCCAGGTCGATTAGAAAGGCCTGCTCGCTGAAGTGTTTCAGGGAGCGTTTAACAGTGATGAGTGGAGGTCGTTTGACCGCTGACCCATTACGGATGCAGGCAATGAGGCAGTGATCGCTGAGATCTTGGTTGAAGACAGCAGAGGTGTATTTAGAGGGGAAGTTGGTTAGGATGATATCTATGAGGGTGCCCGTGTTTAAGGCTTTGGGGGGGTACCTGGTAGGTTAATTGATAATTTGAGTGAGATTGAGGGCATCAAGTTTAGATTGTAGGATGGCTGGGGTGTTAAGCATGTTCCAGTTTAGGTCGCCTAGCAGCACGAGCTCTGAAGATAGATGGGGGGCAATCAGTTCACATATGGTGTCCAGAGCACAGCTGGGGGCAGAGGGTGGTCTATAGCAGGCGGCAACAGTGAGAGACTTGTTTTTAGAGAGGTGGATTTTTAAAAGTAGAAGTTCAAATTGTTTGGGTACAGACCTGGATAGTAGGACAGAACTCTGCAGGCTTTCTTTGCAGTAGATTGCAACACCGCCCCCTTTGGCAGTTCTATCTTGTCTGAAAATGTTGTAATTTGGAATTAAAATTTCAGAATTTTTGGTGGTCTTCCTAAGCCAGGATTCAGACACAGCTAGAACATCCGGGTTGGCAGAGTGTGCTAAAGCAGTGAATAGAACAAACTTAGGGAGGAGGCTTCTAATGTTAACATGCATGAAACCAAGGCTATTACGGTTACAGAAGTCATCAAAAGAGAGCGCCTGGGGAATAGGAGTGGAGCTAGGCACTGCAGGGCCTGGATTCACCTCTACATCGCCAGAGGAACATAGGAGAAGAATAGGGGTACGGCTAAAAGCAATAAGAATTGGTCGTCAAGAACGTCTGGAACAGAGAGTAAAAGGAGGTTTCTGGGGGTGATAAAATAGCATCAAGGTATAATGTACAGACAAAGGTATGGTAGGATGTGAATACAGTGGAGGTAAACCTAGGTATTGAGTGATGAAGAGAGAGATATTGTCTCTAGAAACATCATTGAAACCAGGAGATGTCATTGCATGTGTGGGTGGTGGAACTAATAAATTGGATAAGGTATAGTGAGCAGGACTAGAGGCTCTACAGTGAAATAAGCCAATAAACACTAACCAGAACAGCAATGGACAAGACATATTGACACTAAGGAGAGGCATCCTTAGTCGAGTGATCAAAAGAGTCCAGTGAGTGGAGTGGTTGGGGGTCACGGCGATTTAGACAGCTAGCCAGGACATCGGTAGCAAGCTAGCATAGGATGGAGGTCTGTTGTTAGCCACCTCTTGCGTTCCGTCAGTAGATTAGTGGGGTTCCGTGTGGTAGAGGGGATTAGTCCAAATCACACAACAACAAAAATAAAAACAATAGATATAGTTATAGAGGCCCAAGAAGAAACATAATAATAATAAAAATAAATAAATTGTCCGATTGTCTATTCTGAGAGCAGCCGGTAAGACAGCTAACGGTTAGCAGGCCGCAGATGGGCGTTCAGGTAACGTCGCGACGGAGGAGCCAGCCGGATCTTCTTCGGGTAGATAACGTCGGCAGTCCAGTTGTGAAGGCCCGGTGGGGCTCCGCGTAGGCAGTAAAACGGGTCCGGATAGGTGACTGCAGCCCAGGAGTGATTGACGGAGCTCAGGAGTGATTGACGGAGCTGGCTAGCTCCGGAGTAATTGATGTTTGCTCCGGAATCGACGAGAGCAGATAGACACACGGATAGCAGCTAGCTAGCTGTGAGATCCGGGAATGAATGTCCAGAGAGCAGTTGAAATCCAAGGACATGGAGAGAAAAAAATGGTCCGGTATGTTCCGTTCCGAGCCGCGCCGTACAAAACTGGCGATAGATTTTCGAGCTAAAGGATAGCTGATGACCACAAACCGTGGTTAGCTGAATACTAACGATTTGCCAGTAAAGAAGCTAACTAGCTTCTGATTAGCTTCTAGCTAGCTCCTGGCTAGCTCCTGGTTAGCTTCTGGCTAGCTTCTTGGAGGATTGCAGATTTGAGGTAAATAATACTTATTTATAAATATAAATTGGTGAGGCGGGTTGCAGGAGAGTGTTTTGAAGATGAGTTGATGGAAAATAAAATGTATGTGAAAAAAAGTTGTAAATATATATATATATATTACAGGACACGACAAGACGAGGACAAAAGACGTCTGAACTGCTATGCCATCTCGGGCACTCTATGTATATAGCTCGTCTACTGTATATAGCCTGTCTACTGTATATAGCCTGTCTTTTTACCGTTTTATTTCTTTACCTACCAATTGTTCAACCAATACCTTTTTTTGGTTAGAGCCTGTAAGTAAGCATTTCACTGTTGTATTCAGCGCACGTGACAAATAAGCTTTGATACGAGGCCGAACTGCAGTCAGGTCAAAACCCTGGTGAGGACGACGAGCATGCAGGCAGTTTGTGTAGAAATTCTTTGGTTGTGCAAACTCACACTTTTATCAGCTATCCGGCGTGGTCACACATGGTCTGCTGTTGTGAGGCCGGTTGGACGTACTACCAAATTCTCTAAACATGGAGTCGGCTTATGGTAGAGAAATTAACATTAATTTCTCTGGCAACAATTCTGGTGGACATTCCTGCAGTCAGCCTGACAGAAGACTACTAAAATCAGAAATCATCTTGAAGGACATGACACTAAATCTTCCCCCACTCCCTCGCAAACATGTGTAAGTGTGCTTATCACTCTACACATCCTCCCCACTTGCTCAATCATACAAATACACACACAGTATAGTTCTGTATGCTACGTTATATTGTCAAAGTCAAGAGTTAAATAGAAAAGCATTGTTTAGAACAGACATGCTCTGTAATGTGTAATAGGGAACAGTGTCAGCTCTACACAATACATTTCTATCAGCAACATTCTAAACACTGCAGCACCACAGAATAGACCTAGTCCAAAAATCTACATTTAATGTCTTAAGATGTTGCAAGATATGAGTTTCTTTTGAATTTAAAAAACTGGCCAGCTAACACAAATTAAACATATATACTATATTCAAAATACTTAATGATGGATGGATACTAAACTAATTCCTTCACCGGTTGAATTCACTCGTCTGTAGTGGGTATATGTGTTCTAGACACATACATATTTACACACACAAAAGTATGTGGACACCACTTCAAATTAGCGGATTTGGCTATTACAACCACACCCATTGCTGACAGGTGTATAAAATCGAGCATACACACCCATGCAATCTACATAGACAGACATTGGTAGTAGACTGGCCTAACTGAAGAGCTCAGTGACTTTCAACGTGGCACCGTCATAGGATGCCACCTTTCCAACAAGTTCGTTTGTCAAATTTCTGCCCTGCCAGAGCTGCTCCAGTAGAGCTTCCCCGGTCAACTGTAACTGTGAATTGGAAACGGCTAGGAGCAACAAAGTGGTAGGCCACACAAGCTCCCAGAACAAGACCACAGAGTGCTGAAGCATGTAGAAATTGCCTGTCATCGGTTTCAACACTCACTACCGAGTTCCAAACTGTTCGTCAGGAGCTTCATGAAATGTGTTTCCATGGACGAGCAGCCACACAAAAGCCTAAGATCACCATGTGCAATGCCAAGCATTGGCTGGAGCAGTGTAAAGCTCGCCGCCATTGGACTCTGGAGCAGTGGAAACGCATTCTCTGGAGTGATGAATCACGCTTCACCATCTGGCAGTCCGACGGACGAATCTGGGTTTGGCGGATGCCAGGAGACCACTACCCGCCCCAATGCATAGTGCCAACTGTAAAGTTTGGTGGACGAGGAACAATGGTCTGACTGTTTTTCATGGTTCGGGCTAGGCGGGTTTGGATCCGTTTTTGGCCTTCTGGGAGATCTGTTGACATGCCCTTTAGCAGGGGGTTGACCCTGGATGCTTCTGTGTGTCGCTCTGAATGGGAGTGTTGGATGACTGGTGTGGTGTAGTTGTTGAGCGGCTTCACTGCAAGTATATTGTATGTTTTGGATATTCAATCAAAAATAAATACATTTGGGGAAGGACCATTCCTGTTTCAGCTTGACAATGCCCCTGTGCATGAAGCGAGGTCCATACATAAATGGTTTGTCGAGATCGGTGTGACGAACTTGACTGGCCGGCACAGAGCCCTGACATCAACACCATCGAACACCTTTGGGATGAATTGGAACGCCGACTGCGAGCCAGGCCTAATCGCCCAATATCAGTGCCGACCTCACTAATGCTCGTGGCTGAATAGACGCAAATCCCCACAGCAATGTTCCAACATCTAGTGGAAAGCCTTCCCAGAAGCTATTATAGCAGTAAAGGGGGGACCAACTCCATATTAATGCCCATGATTTTGGAATGAGATGTTCAATGAGAAGGTGTCCACATACTGTCATGCAGTATAGTCATAGCTCCACTTGAATATACTTACCTGGAATATAATGCAAATGTTACACATTGAAGATCAAACACTTTCATCACACATGCTTCCACACAACACTCAAGACAAGCACATGATTTTACTATGTTACTACACACACGGCAACACAAATTCTCTCGCTCGAGTACAGAGGTAAGTGCACGAGTACGGGATATTCAAATGTCATGATAAATTGACATAACATATGACAACATTACAAAAGTTTGTCTATAATGTTGAGTTAATTAAAATGCAAGAAACTTTAAATATACGGAAAAAGAACAAGAAATTACTAACAAAATGTAGAGTAGCCTATTGGTTCAAATTAAACTCTAGTGAATTGATCAGAATATCCAATATAGGTATTTTGCCTGGTTGAGGATCAATTACACCCAATAGTGATGTCCCGATACCAGTATCGCGATACTACGATAGATGTTCCTTGGCAAAATATTGTGTCCTATAGCTTGGAAATAAACAAATGTGACTCTGGGTGACAACATAAGGTTGTGCATGTTTTACACAGACATTATTTTGGCTCTGCTCTGAAAAATTAAGAGATTAGTTTGCGTTCATAATACTTGAAACAAGGATGGAGGTGAGAAAAATCCCAAAATATCTAAAAAAAAAAAAAAAAAAAAGGCAAGAGAGAGAGAGGCTACAAAAGTTTTTTTTTTTTTTTTTTTTTACTTCAACCAACTTAGTTTTCACAAAATGGCATTTCACAGTTTTATTGCAGTTAGCCAAACTACTACTACAGGATGCAATGTACGGGAAATACATTCCATGGACGGGAGGAAATCAAAGTAAGCTAACCATTGCAGAGGCAATGCAGGCCTTCACTTGTTACTAGGATCTACTGAAAACAACAATAACAGGAGGATAGGATACTGATAGCAAAAAGCAAGAAACAACATCATACAGAAGTTTATAAGCCATCTACAGACCTGCCTACATCAAGATACATCACAGTTAATATTGGCCTAAACATTACCTACAGACCTGACTACATCAAGATACATCGCAGTTGATATTGGCCTTTGGCGGCCAACATTGAAGATTTGTGGTTTTGCATGACTATTGGGCCTGGCTTTTGATATAAAACAAGTATTTTTTCCCCCCTCAGTCAACATTTGGTACACATGAAGAAGCTGAGGGAAATAATCAGCCCAAATTAATATAAGAACAGAAACAAACATTTGATGAGGAAATAAATCAGTTATTTTACATAATGAGAAAGGAAAAGCAAGAGATCCAAATATTGAGCCTTGGGGTACACCGTTGAAAAAAATGTAAACATAATTACACAATCAGTATCTGCGACGTTTGTTGTTAGGCCCTTCATAGTTTCCCACAACAGGGATTCCCCTCCCGAAGCCTGCTGGCCCCCCCACTGCAGGTCCAGGCCCTGCCCCCATAAGCCCTGCCCCCACTGCCTGTTGCTGCTGAGGGGACTCGACACCTGGACGGCCACTCATTGGGGACGAACCAATCTGATTAGGAGCCCCCTGGGGGAACCTATCGTTGCGCTGCTACAGCATGAAGGGATAGGGTTGGTGGAGATATTATGAGCAGTCCAGATGCAGAAGAATCAGATGGGAGGGATATTCAATAACAATGTTCGTTTTGGCGAGGCAATGAGAAGGCGTTCCGAACATCAAAGTAGGCAAGCAGAGAAGTTCCGGGCAGAGTCAGAAGAGGGAGAGAGGAATCAGTCCATTAGTTATGGGTGCAGAGCTGATATAAGCTATGAGAATCCCTTTCCTAACCCGCACTAACCTCATGATGTGAACAGTGAAGTCATGGGAGTAAATGTTATTATTAACCTCAATTTGCTAATCACCACCAAGGGATACAATGATATCATGATTAAATATACCGCAATGGTAGGGGAAAAGATGCCAGAAAAGACCAGCTGGACGAGATATCTGTACCATAAACTATTAAAATCAAAGTCACTGGCAAAACACCTTGGAATGTAATATCCTTAAGCAGCATCTAAATAGCCTCTGGCATCTCCTCTCACCACTGGTTAAAACCTGAAAACAATACACTGCAGTTTCTATTCAGCACCAAGGGTTGAGCAGGTTAAGGAGAGCGAATTATTGAGAGAAATTGAAGAGGTTGAGAGTAAGCGCCCATCTTAGCGCATACATTACCATGGCTCCATTGTCTGGCATCATGTTTGGTGCGCCCATGTTTGGAGTTCCCTCGGGGCCCATGGCTCCGGCCCTTCCGCTCATGCCTATTCCAATCATTTGAGGGGGTCCCTGGTTTACACTGGCCCCGGCAACAGAGGCGGGGTTAAACCCATCTACACGCAAAACAACGTAGCATCGTTTGGTCACACTGGAAGTAAACCCCACCCATCACACCCCGTGTGCACTGTTTGTTGTTGTAGAGTGGTGTAAAAATCTCTCAGGGCTGACAGAGCTAGCTAACGTTGGTTGTTGGTCACACAAGCAATGCTAATTATGTAGGTGTCAAATGTTTCATTTTCCTAGTTTGATAGGAAAATAAGTCAAAAATATTGAGCACTGTGGTACACAATTGAAAACATATCACATTTTGTTAGACTGTGGTGAGATATCCATATCGATATATACACTGAACAAAAATATAAACGCAACATGTAAAATGTTGGTCCCATGTTACATGAGATGGGGGACTAATGAATTTTTCAATTGACAGTTTTTTTCCCTATGAACTAACTCAGTTAAATATTTGAAATCGTTGCATGGCATATTTAGTTTTTGTTATATATATATATATATATAAAAACATAAATACATAATTTGTTAATGATTTCATAAGGCAGGTTAAAAGTCTACAGCACCTGTAATCATTAGGCTATGCCTTAAAATTGGTCAAATTGAATTAATATATAGCTGAACAACCAAAAACCAACGTTAGCAGATAGATGCCGACAACAGACTATTTACAGGTCATTGGGAACAGGAGCAGTGTATCATACCATTAAATCAACAGAGCAAGAGTTCCATTACAGTAAAATAGCAATGTGGGACAAGCTGTGAGAGGCCCTCAGATAGTCTGGATGAATTTCCGATTTCAGGCGAAAGAACGCCATCACCCAGTTCTGCTTCTTGGTTAAATACCGTGACTGCACATCACCGTTGCCAGATACTCAACCCCGGACCCAAATCCCATTCACAGCATTCATAGCCATACGATACAGGTCTTTAAAAGCATCCGTAGGATGACAAGGCATTTAATAAAAAATAACATTGGTTTTTTTAAAGATAGAAAATGTTGCATCAACTACTAATGGAAACACGAGTAAAGAGTTCATAATGCTTTCGAGGTACTAAATGAGACAGAGCTGTATTAGTTATGAATTGACCCCACCCGCCCACACACATTGCTAGAAATGAACAGATTATCAACTTTTCCTAGATGGTATATGTACACAGAAATGATACTGCAAAAAGGCCCCCCCCGCCCACATAAAAATAATCCACCATCTCATTGAACACACGGCATTATGTTTGTAAGTAGTAAACATACACACACATAAAATGTTAATACAAACAAATGGATAGGTTTATTCTAAGATTGTAGATAAGAAATGTTTACCAACTGTTGGATTGGTGGCTACTGCTGATACAAAATATTTGCTAAAAACCCTCAAGCTAGAAATGTTTGTTTGGTTTGGGCCTCATCTATTGTACGAATCAGGTAACCTTCCACATGTGTGGCACGATAAATAAGTAGGTCTGTGAAAGAGCAAAAGTGAAGTTACATAAAACATTAAGGACTAAAGAAAACAATGGTTTACTTCAACCAGATCATTAGTGAAGTCATGTAAAATCCACACTAAAAAAGGTAGATGTGACTTTCTACGAATTGATGTACTCAGTTTCTCCACACAAATCAGGTGTAAAAACAAAAGAAATCCCATGACTGAAATTTAAGTCAATCTCAGATCCGACTGAAAAACTCCCTTTTCATTCAAATAAAAAAAAGCCATGACCATCATTACTTGTCAGGAAAGAGGATCATTTTGTACATGTATTAAAACTGAGTTACACCATTTAGCCATTAAAACAAACAAAAAAAATCTTAACAATTCCATGACGGAAATCCTTTGCAGTGATGGATAACTTTAACCCCTCCGCGATTATTTCAGTCTCACAATCCCCCAAAACACACTTACACCCTAGTCACTCTCACTCACATATCTAATCAGTGACACAAAAACATAATTAGCATGTTCTCGGACTACGCCACATGAGCATATTTCCCCCAGTAGTATTAGTACTTCAGTACACACAATATGTAGGTGATGTGCAGCCCCGGGTTACAATCATGAAGTGGTGAAGGAGCCACCATGAGCCTCACACAGCCCATCCCGTTCAGAGCCTCACAATATATCTTTAGCCCTGCTCCGGGCCCTTTAATGTCTGCCGACCTGAAGGAACTAGCCAGGTGCACACAATATGGCGGGGGCTCCACCTAGCCTTCTTAGAGGGAACTTCTGCCTTATGGCTGGGGCGGCAAAACTCCAGTAACTTTCCTCAAATTCCCAGGCTTTCCAGGAATACCAGTCCCTGGGAATTGAGAAAGTCACCAGAATTTCACAAACCTAGCCATATGGCCAACACCTTCCCAGTTCCTTTAGATCTGTAGACACCGAAAGGGGGAGGGGGTAGTTTATGGTTGTTTATGGACCAGTCAGTGCTGAGTCATCATTATGACCCTACCTCCCATATTAATGGCTCCACGAGGGCCCAGTTCACCCATTCTCATTTCCTGTTCTCTCTGGAAGAAGTGAAGAAGAGTGGTGCACCCGTAAACCTTGTGGACAATAACTACTAGGACCATTAGGACATGTGTAGGATGATTCCTCACACATCACAACACTCACACAGATATATAAGCAACAGCCAGGGAATAAGGTTAATAATGTTCTCCCAACTGTGATAGAAAAAGTCATGAAGGAGGAGTTACAAAAGCTGTGTGTGGAATCATACTGTATTGGATATGTAAGAATTTAGTGAGAGAGGAGCACATACGGAATGATCATCTGAGTTCCTAGGTTTGCTTAAGTTACTTATGTGTCCAGTATGGATTCTCAAGGTCCATTTAAAAAGGCCAATATGGGTCTGTATGTGATAACTTAATGTGGGCCAAACCAAAATATAACATGGATTTAGTCCAAAGTTGATCAAACACTGAAGTGACCATGTTGTGGTCATTTCAGCCTAATAGAGGAATAAGGGTTACTGATAAATATGCAAGAGAAAAGATAGAGAAGTAGATACATCCCCAAATCCCCTCCACACATCAATGTTCAGACAACCTAAACATTAGTACACACAAATATATATGTACTCTACACAAACCCACAAATGAAGCTGTACAAAGCACACACATTATCAACACTGACCTCCCCTCACACACACTCTCACATAAAATATCTTAAAGGACATGCAATAAACATGCCCCCACTCGCTCTCACACACCTGTAAGTACACAACATTATCACTCAACTCAACCCCCTCCAACACACTCGCACAGACACAAATAATATGCAAGTACACTCAACATCCTCCCAACTCGCTCACTCACACCATCATACAAATATGATAAACATACAGTATAGTCCTGTGTGCTACGTTATAGTGTGAACGTCAGACGCGTTACAGATAGAAAAGCATTGTCTAGAACAGACATGCTCTGTAACGTGTAATAGGGAATAGTGTCAGCTCTACACATTGCATTTCTACCAGCAACATTCTAAACACTGCAGCACCACAGAATACACCTCCTGGTCCAAAATGTCTTAAGATATATGTTGTCAAATCTGAGTTTCCTGTGAATTTTAAACTGGCCAGCTAAAACAAAGTAAACATGGGTAAATAGTACATGTATTACATATTAATATAATATATTTCAAATCATGTTACATTTAAATAGTTAATGAGGGATGGACACTAAAAAACCTTCACCAGCTGCATTCACTCATATTTTGTGGGACAAATTGTGTTCTAGTTGTATAGTTACAGCTCCACCTGAATATACTTACCCGGAATACAATGCAAATGTTCCACATTGAAGATCGAACACTTCCATCACACATACTTGCACACAACACTCCCTCAAGACAAGTATTTTAAGTACACACACACACACACACACACACACACACACACACACACACACACACACACACACTCTTGTCTCTGTTGAGTACAGAGGTAAGTGCAGTATGGGAAATTAAAATGTCATGTTAATTAACATGACACGTGACAGTATTACAAAAGTTTGAGTTAATTAAATGGAAGAATCTTTAGAAGAAAAAGAACGAGAACTGTTAAACGAGAAACAAAACTAAATGTACAGTATTTGTTAAATCTCGAGTATTGATCAGAATATCTGATATAGGTCTTTTGCCTGGAACAAATGTTTATGGATAAATACTCCCTAAAGTACAGTATGCACTACTACTAAACATTTGTATTTTATTTTTTACCTTATAAAGTAACTAGAAGGTAATGATCAATTAACAAAAAATTGTGGGACTTGCTTTAGGTATTTGAAAGTATTTGTATGGTAGTTGAAGAAATGTAAAACATTTTACTTAAGTGAAGAATTATAGCCAAAGTTAAATGATAAAATATCTAGTCTGATAAGCCCATACTATCAAAGCCCATACTATGATAGACAACTATAAAAACCGTATTACTTTGGCGTGTGGGGGAGTTAGAGCACATATTTCATCACGAATACAGTAAATACACTCAGACTACAACACTTTTACTCATAAGGAATTATAAAAGTTGTAGGCTATAATTAGGGGTGATGAATATGTTACACCTAGTGGTAGAAGTTTAGAAGTTTGTTAACGTTGAAATTTGAGTCTGGTGTAGTAGAGGGCGTGACTGATTTATAAATAGTGAATAGTAGCCTTCAGTGGGAGACTAGGTAGTATAGTAAGTAGCCCAGAAGTACTAGTAGCAGTAGTCTACATTGCAGTAGTGACTGTTTTAGATAGGTAGGCGATGTGTTACCTAGAGTAAGGGTAGCCTAGTGGTTAGAGGGTTGGACTAGTAACCGGAAGGTTGCAAGTTCAAATCCCCAAGCTGACAAGGTACAAATCTGTCGTTCTGCCCCTGAACAGGCAGTTAACCTACTGTTCCCCGGCCGTCATTGAAAATAAGAATTTGTTCTTAACGGACTTGCCTAGTTAAATAAAGGTAAAATACATTTTTTTTTTTTAAATTATAATTTGATTTTGCTGTTCTGATTTCAGATTTGAAAAGCAGATTTAAGATTTCATACACTAAGTTTTTATGAAAGTAAGTCAAAAGTGAAGAGATAGTTGATGCGGTTCCTAAAACAGCTGTATAGTTTGATTGTTAGAAGATAATTCCGTTCCCGATTTCAGATTTGAATAGCAGAGAAGACAAATATTTCATGTCCTCTATGTTTTGTCTAAATTTTTGGGAAAGAGGTCAAAGCAGCTGATGTGTAAAAAGTCACATTGTTATACAAAGTTTTTTTAAGGACAAAAAGTTGAATAATTTAAAAAGTATATATGCAGGGCCTCCCGAGTGGCGCAGCGGTCTAAGGCGGTGTCGCTACAGACCCGGGTTCGATCCCAGGCTGTATCACACAACCGACCATAATCAGGAATCCCACAGGGCGGCGCACATTTGGCCCAGCAACGTCCAGGTTAGGGGGAGAGTTTGACAGGGGGAGCTTCATTTGTCTCATCGCGCTCTAGCGACTCCTTGTGGTGGGCTGGGCGCCTGCAGGCTGACCTTGGTCGTCAGGTGAACGGTGTTTCCTCCAACACATTGGTTTACCTGGCTTCCGGGTTAAGCTGGCAGGTGTTAAGAAGCGCGGTTTGGCAGGTTATGTTTCAGAGGACGCATGACTCGACATTCACCTCCAGAGCCCATTGGGGAGTTGCAGCGATGAGACAAGATCGAAATTGGGGAGAAAAGGGGGTAAAATTATTATTATCAATATAAAATGCTATGAAAAAACGCTATGCAAGCAACTTAATCCAGACCAGTCTACACATTTTAACATTTGAAATGGTATTTCTATCTGAAACGGCGTTAGAGGACTAACTAGCGTGCTACGTAATAACAACCATAAGTCTTTTTTTTTTGTACAATATTTAAAGTGAGGACTTTTGCTCGTGCCACTAATAATAGTAGGCCTACATATACTGTAACCCTGTGTATGTTTTACACGAGCACAACTTTGGCACTCTGGATGACGGGACACATTGAATACAAAGTGGCACCCAATTGATAGATCTTTAAAAGTTATATTATTGCCAGACACTTCTGACTTCTAAGTTGCAGTTCAGCTTTGTCTTATGGACTTCTATTCAACCATCCCTTTTGGTTTTCATTCCTCGGTCGATAGCGCATTAAGTTAGGGGATGGAGCATCATTATTTTGTTTTTACTTGCACTCGTCTTTTCCTACTAGCACTGACATTGCTGATCACTACTTTAATTGAGGAAAAATGTACTTACTACGACTGATATGTGGCTGTCTCACCTAGCTTTCTTACAATGAATGCACTAACTAAGTCGCTCTGGATGCGAGCGTCTGCTAAATTACTCAAATGTAAGAGGGAGACAAAAAGTGTGTTAGGTATACGCGTTGTTCGTAAATGTGTGTGAGGCTTGCGAGCATGTTCTGAGATTGCCGCCAGTCTAACACCCCCCAAGACTAATGGTAAAGGGTAACGACAATAGATCTATGTTAATCCTTGTGCGGGTTGTTTTGGGTTAAGCTGTAGGAGTTGTAACTGTTGCATAGGAGCAAGAGTTCATGTTAAGAGTAGTGTAAGGGTGGCTGTAACAGCAGAGGGTGCTTTGTACGATATTTCCAGCCGGTCCTCTTTCTCTACGGCCTCTCAACACACAATAGAAACAGAGAAGAAAAGTTATTATGCAGCAACATCATAAGACACATCACATCCACAGGCATGCAGTAATACAAGTGCACCAAGGGCTAGGTAGATAAACACATGTTTCCTGAGAATGTCAGTATGTTTCCCAACCCATGATCACAGAGTTGCAATGATGAAAAAGTTGACTGGAGACTGTTGAAGTACTGAAAATTGGGACCAAGACTTAGGCCTGAAATAAAAGACATTCAAATCCACCTAAAAAAAGTTGATGACAGATTCCTCACCTCCTGTGTTTTTGTCAAGTGATTAGATAAAGTGAATATAGCAAAGGACACAGCATTTGCACAGTGGCCATTTATAGACATGCCATTAAAATTTTAACAGATTGACATTCAAGTTACCCTATCGCCTTCATGGAAAACCTTAGAACTATTCTGAGGACTCTCTGGAAGTGAAGTTACTCTCATCTGGAACACACTCAAGCATCACAAATGAGCATTGTGGTGAAAGGGTCTGTCAATCATTAGCCTCTCCCCTCTTAACGTTCACACAAGAAAGCCAAGCTGTCGGTTACAGGATCTAACTTACTTCAGACAACTCAGCAGAGATAGAGCAGTATTTTGTTCTAGCAGGTGCCCCTCACCCATACTACTTTAGTAAAATAGGTGTTGAAAACCCAGGTAAATACAACAGACATTTGAATTGATGATATACGTATAATGTGGGACAGCTACATGGTGTTTTATGTCGCTAGCTGTGAGGCTAGTATTGTGGATACACTGCTTAGAAGGGCTGCTAATTGCTAGACATCAGTTTGGTGAGAAAAATACACCCTGAAAACCACAGTAAAACAACGATGAACCAATATGAAAACCCCTCGGCCTTTCTCTTTTGGTTTTAGCAGATCGGAAGAAACCAGATGGGTGTAAACAAGATGGTGGCTGTCAGCTGCTACCATAAGCCCATTGGAGGGTTAGGTTGAGCAATTGCTGCACTGCTTACACCTATCAGTCCCGTAAGAAGGAGAATGAAGTGGCTTGAGGTCAATTTCAGATCAGGTTTGCGTCTTCCAAGCGAAAGTCTATGGAAGATACCAAAACCAAACCTAAAGCCCTGTTGGTATTGTGACATGCTACTTAGATAAGAAATAGCACTAAATCGGTAGTAGGCTACCCTAAACTAGACCAACCCAAAATACATTTTTATTAGACTTTCACACACAGGACTACGGTACACTATGTTCATCTGTAGTTACCTAGAAAAGATATGCTCCTATAGTGATATGGGACACTATTTGAAAAGAAAAAGGCAGCATTCTGGGATGCTTTAGGAATGGGTTTTCAAAATTATTTTACTATTCAAATAATATCATCACTTATATTTTCCCAGATCTCCGGATAGTCGAAAAATGCACATGCACATGGCAGAGGTAAACAGAGGAGATACTGCGCTTCCAGTAGTTTGGCTAACAGCAACAGCGAAAGAGAAGTCTGATTTTCGCCGCGATAGAACCGATTCTGCTACAAAAAAAAAGGTTTTCTGGTGAGTGTTTTGCATTGATCTGTGTCAGGTATTGTGGAAACTCTGTCAAGGGAGTGCCGGTCATTGCTATTTGAAGTGGGGGAAATGGCATACCGAGTCGGGGCAGCCTGGAGGGCGAAATACCCAGCAGTAGCTCAAAGCACCGCTATAGAAACTACATTCAAAGGTTTGTTGTTTAGTTCAATTAAGAATTTCAAATGTCCTAGTATTTCTTTGTAGATAAAAATATCACAAGGATGATGTAATATAGACAAAGCTTTTCCATCGTTAAAATAGGTCTAAATAAATAAATATATATCTAAAAAAAAATAACACTCAAGTAATTGAATACTAACATTCGGTGGGATATCCGGGTATTTAATTAACCGTGCACATCCCTAGTATGCTTGATCGTCATCAGTGTGACGTAGAGCGGTAGGACTGTTAGGCATCTAAAACACAGACCCTCAGCAGGATCATGTGAATGAAAGTGTGTGAACACTGCTTCTCTGAATTGAAGAAACTTTTTTAAAAAGTGTGATAGTTTGTGTATTCAAAAACCAAGAAATGAGTGATACTGACTGTACTGATGTGAAGGTCTATGTTGGCTGTGTGTGTGTGTGCTCTCCAAGCTTGAACCGGTCTGACCTTTGTGTGTGCATGTTTGTGTGTCTGTCCGGTGAACTCACGGTGTCCGCATAGTTTGGCTTGAAGCCGTCCGGTTGGCGTCTCATCTCTTCCTGCTCTCGATGGCGCTGCATCATCTCCTCCTCCTGCCTACGCCTCTCCTCATGTCTACAAACAGGAGAGAACGTTTAACACACACACTTATGACGAGCAGAAAATAGAGTGGGAGGTACACACACACGTACCTCATCTCTATATTCTTGCGTTTCTGCAGCTCCTGGTTGCGAAGCTCCTCCAGGCGTCTCAGCTCCTCTTGACGCCTCATCAGGTCTGAGAAAGAGGAGATGAGAGAAATATGGGTTGGCTTGGTATTACATCAGGTCTGAGAGAAAGGGGTTGGCTTGGAATTACATCAGGTCTGAGAGGAGGGGTTGACTTGGTATTACATCAGGTCTGAGAGAAAGGGGTTGGTTTGGAATTACATCAGGTCTGAGAGAAAGGGGTTGGTTTGGAATTACATCAGGTCTGAGAGGAGGGGTTGTTTGGTATTACATCAGGTCTGAGAGGAGGGGTTGGCTTGGTATTACATCAGGTCTGAGAGGAGGGGTTGTTTGGTATTACATCAGGTCTGAGAGGAGGGGTTGTTTGGTATTACATCAGGTCTGAGAGAAAGGGGTTGGCTTGGTATTACATCAGGTCTGAGAGAAAGGGGTTGGCTTGGTACTACATCAGGTCTGAGAGGCAGGGTTGGCTTGCTATTACATCAGGTCTGAGAGGAGGGGTTGGCTTGGTATTACATCAGGTGTGAGAGGAAGGGGTTGGCTTGGTATCACATCCGGTCTGAGAGAAAGGGGTTGGCTTGGTAATACATCAGGTCTGAGAGAAAGGAGTTGGCTTGGTAGTAATGTTTTTTTGTATTCACATGTGACAGTTTCTGACAACACTTGAAGTAGGCCTATGGCTATGTCTGCTAATATTGAATATGAGCACAACACAAAAGGTAACATGTTAACTTTGTCCTTGAGAAGTGAGCGTCTTCCTCAGTGTGTGTGTGAGAGGTTCCTCTGAGTGTGTGTACCTTGTCTCATCATCATGAGCTGATGCTCGTGCTTGGCGGCCTCCATCTCTTGCTCCAGCTTCTCCTTTGCCTCTCGGATGTTGCGCTCAACCTGGTCTCTCTGCTGCTTTTCCATCTCGTCCAGGGCCTTCCAGCGGGACGAGTACTCAAACTCAAATGTCCCTGGCTGGGCAAACCGCGGGGGGTGCTCCCTCTCCCTGGAGAGACAGGGAGGAGAGGGGTTAGTGGCTGGACTAAGACCTGCAGGGAGACCATGAGGAAGGTGGAACGGTGCACACACACACCGACAGGCAAGTGAATAAATCAACAAATATGATAAAGAACTCCTGTTGTCAAGACTGGTACAGAGAGTAAAACTCCCAATAGGAGATTGTGTGTATAACGTACTTGTGGTAGTGTACAGATTTCACCAGCAACTTCTCTGGGAGTCCATCCTCTTCATCCAGCTGCTCAGTGGGTTCCACTATGGCAGGCCGAGGAGACCTGGAGACAACATGGTGAGATGGGAGTGATCACTCACACTGCTTGGAATTGATTTGGCGCGTCTGGGTTATTTCGTAAACCAGGTAACTAAGTAAATGCAGTCGTTGGTTGTCTTACGTGGTGAGCAGCAGCGCCCCGTCAGCACAGCGATCCAGGGCTTTACGAGCACAAGGTTTGTTGGCAAACTCCACGAAGCCCTTCCCAGTGGGCCTTCCTCGGTCGTCCACTACAACGATAGCCCTTTCCACGGGCCCGAACTCTGAGAAGGCCTCCTCAAGGAGCTCGTTGGAGACCACAGGCGAAAGGTTCCGCACCGTGAGGGCAGAGCCGTGCGTGGCGAAGCGGATCCGGATAGGTCGGTTCCCCAGCACTATGCCGTCCAACTCTGCCTTGGCAATCTCCGCCAGCGTCCTGGTTTCCTAGAATACCAGGTCAAAGGTTAGGCTCCATTGATAGCAAACTTTCAAGCGTTTTTATGCAGTCTTGATTGATTCATGAGAATTGCCACCTAGATAGTGTTGCCATAAAATCTACTCAAGTATGTGTCAAAGGGACCCAATGTATCAAGTAATGAATGGCTTCGGGTGGGGGAGTAGGCTTAACAACTGGTCAGGCAGACCCATCCGCCTGAGTAATAAATAGTAGCTAACTAACTCGGGGAAACAGATGGCTATCGATACTAATGCGGCCTAAACGCCAACGTTCAAAAGGAGCTTCCTTCACCGCGGAGTTAGATATTACTGATTAACGTTACTCTAAAACGCAGTCTTACCAGTCGAATGAAGCCGAATCCTCGGTCTCGGTTGATAAACACCTCGTTAGCCTCGCCATACTTGGAAAACAGCTTTTTGAAATCATCCTCCGTGAGGTCTGTCGGGAGGTTACCGATGAACAACCTACACCGCTGCGTGAAGGTTTTCTCCCCGGGTCTCCTGAAACTCTTTATATCCAGCGTCATCTCCTGCGACTCTCCGGCTCCACCCTCCCCCTCTACCGCAGGGCTGGCAGCCGTCGGCGGCTTTGGTGGTGGGGTTTTCCCATCCGCAACATTCGGCCTTCGCTCCATGCCTGGAGAGTCCATGTTGCGCTTTGTGTGCTGCTGCTGGTGGTACTGCTGCTGAGGTTTCGGCGACGGTGCGTTGTTTTGAATGTTGACCTGTTTTAGATTTCGGTGAGCCATACTTAGAGCGATGTAAATCCCTCACAATATCTATCCAGTAAGTATAGCTTAGAATGCGCAGAAATATTTCAGAAACGAAGTAATCTTGGCTCCTTTCAGTCACCAGCCAGCGAAGTGTGGCTGTAATTCAAAATGGCGATGACTGCGCGCGCACCGTTGACGCGAGGTATTCAACGTGGCTGTGTTTTCCCCCTTGGCCGCTAGGTGGTGTACGAAGACTTTCACAAGATCAGGGATGTCGGGAAGGTTTTGCATGGCACGGTGGCATGCTGATGCTGATGCTGTGATGCTGATGCTGATGCTGATGCTGGTGTCGCACATGTTCAAGGTCAATGGGGCGGCAGGGTAGCCTAGTGGTTAAAAAGAAAATGTCATGGGAAGATTCAGTGTCCTGCCGCTGACACTTTACTATCTAAATGATTGATATTCGTAACAGCAGTATGTTGGTTCCCTTCCCAAGGTGGGAACACTATGTCAGTAGGAGTATTACTCCACTTGGCAGTGGTACCGGTAGATGCCTGTAGGCTCACTATGCTTATAATCATTATAATCATTAATGCCATTTAGGCCTGGGGCAGAGCTCATACTCAGTCCCTCTGTCTATGGTCACACACTTTGGACGATGGCATGGTGGCACACATCCTATGGGGGTAAAGTGGAGGGAAGGGGTTCATAGGGTGATAAACGGGATGGTTGGTCTCTTTGTGCCAGATGTCTGAGACTGGTCATGTGACAATGATGACTGAGACTGGTCATGTGACAACGATGGCATTCACGGACCTCCACACAACTAAATGGCCCTGTAGCCACATTTTTGCCCATTGTGATGACAAAAGACGCCAGGGTCACTGGAAACCAGACAGACACAGACGCCTGACAGTAAAAATCATCCTATTCCCTATGTATTGTATATTGTGTAAAAACGACAGGTAGCTGATTGTAAAATAAAACCCCTATTCCCCGCATAGTTGACCAGAGCCCACATAAACTGGTTATAAGCGGACATAAGCTGTCATTACTGTTTATGACAGCTGGTATTTTATCCTCATTACAGATGAATGTACCCCTTCTGTCAAGTAAGGTGGTGCCCAGTTGTTCTTGTCTCTTATTGTCTGACTCAGGAACATCATAATTTGACATTGCAAGCCATTCAGCCACTCATACAGTAGGTATGAAGGGCGCCCAGTCATTATTAGAATGTTCCTCCCTCATCTCCATAGTGATCTGTGGGGGATGACTCCCTCAGAGTAGAATATACTAAGATGCCCCTGACATTGATCTTAAGTCAGTTTTGTGTTCCCCTTAATGGTTATTAAGGTGATGGTAAACTGGTCCTAGATCTTTTCCAACGGTCCATTTCTACCTGGACAAGCTCAGTGGCAAAATTATTTATAGGTATCTAGCTCTGTGATGGGCTAGTTACGCAGCATCTGGTGTCTCTTTACCAAAGTTGTCAGGCTGATACACCCAATTTATCGTCTGTGTGCTAATGTTTGCATAGCAACGATAGTCTTCCCAGATCCCTGGAAAGGGTCACAGAGAAAAGTTTGGCAGCTAACCTTCACCTGACTGATGTGTGTGTGTGTCACATGAACACACACACACACACACACTGCCAGGCTAGTGGCCGGGCGATAGAAAGAGAGGGGAGGAGGGTGATTCGTTTTTGTTGTTAGGGCTCAATCCCCTGTGCTTTCAGGGGCATAAAGGAAGTGCTGCTCTCAGCAGGGTCAGTGGGCTAGGTCTGCAGGGGAGGCCAGTGGCGAAGGGGGAATTATAGCCAGAGATTAACTAGGCAATCCTCTGCCAATCACATGATATGAACTAGTGTGGCCATGAAAAAACAACAGGGGGGAGAGAGAGAGACCACCTAAAAGGAAGCAATTCCTACACCTACCACCTACAGAGAGATGAACCTGGAGAAGAGTCCCCTCAGCAAGCTGTGGGGCTCTGTGGGGTGTGTTTGTGTTTGTGCTTGTGAACAGAGCCCCAGGACAGCAACACAATTAGACCCAACCAAATCACGAGAAAACAAAAAGATAATTACTTGACACATTAGAAAGAATTAACAAAAAAACAACACAAACTAGAATGCTATTTGGCCCTAACAGAGAGTACACAGTGGCAGAATACCTGACCACTGTGACTGACCCAAACTTAAGGAAACTTTGACTATGTACAGACTCAGTGAGCATAGCCTTGCTATTGAGAAAGGCCGCTGTAGACAGACCTGGCTCTCAAGAGAAGACAGGCTATGTGCACACTGCCCACAAAATGAGGTGGAAACTGAGCTGCACTTCCTAACCTCCTGCCAAATGTATGACCATATTAGACACATATTTCCCTCAGATTACACAGATCCACAAAGAATTCAAAAACAAACCCAATTTTGATAAACTCCCATATCTACTGTGTGAAATACCACAGTATGCCATCACAGCAGCAAGATTTGTGACCTGTCGCCACAAGAAAAGGTCAACCAGTGAAGAGCAAACGCCATTGTAAATACAACCCATATTTATGCTTATTTTTTTTCCCTTTTGTACTTTAACCATTTGCACATTGTTACAACACTGTATATATACAGTACATACTATGACATTTGTAATGTCTTAATTTTTTAAAAACTTTTGTGAGTGTAATATTTCCTGTTCATTTTTATTGTTTACTTCTTTTTTGTATATTATCTACTTCACTTGCATTGGCAATGTTAACATATGTTTCCCCTGCCAATAAAGCCCCTTGAATTGAATTGAGAGGCGGGGGAGTGGGAGATGTGGAGGGAGGGGAGGTATGTAGCGGCAGAGAGCACACTACAGGGTGGGGATTGGGGGTCAGAGTGAGAGAGACAGGGGAGTGGGAGATGTGGAGGGAGGGGAGGTATGTAGCGGCAGAGAGCACACTACAGGGTGGGGTTTGGGGGTCAGAGTGAGAGAGACAGGGGAGTGGGAGATGTGGAGGGAGGGGAGGTATGTAGCGGCAGAGAGCACACTACAGGGTGGGGTTTGGGGGTCAGAGTGAGAGAGACAGGGGAGTGGGAGATGTAGAGGGAGGGGAGGTATGTAGCGGCAGAGAGCACACTACAGGGTGGGGTTTGGGGGTGAGAGTGAGAGAGACAGGGGAGTGGGAGATGTGGAGGGAGGGGGAGGTATGTAGCGGCAGAGAGCACACTACAGGGTGGGGTTTGGGGTCAGAGTGAGAGAGACAGGGAGTGGGAGATGTGGAGGGAGGGGAGGTATGTAGCGGCAGAGAGCACACTACAGGGTGGGGTTTGGGGGTCAGAGTGAGAGAGACAGGGAGTGGGAGATGTGGAGGGAGGGGAGGTATGTAGCGGCAGAGAGCACACTACAGGGTGGGGATTGGGGTCAGAGTGAGAGAGACAGGGAGTGGGAGATGTGGAGGGAGGGGAGGTATGTAGCGGCAGAGAGCACACTACAGGGTGGGGTTTGGGGTCAGAGTGAGAGAGACAGGGGAGTGGGAGATGTGGAGGGAGGGGAGGTATGTAGCGGCAGAGAGCACACTACAGGGTGGGGTTTGGGGGTGAGAGTGAGAGAGACAGGGGAGTGGGAGATGTGGAGGGAGGGGAGGTATGTAGCGGCAGAGAGCACACTACAGGGTGGGGTTTGGGGGTCAGAGTGAGAGAGGCAGGGGAGTGGGAGATGTAGAGGGAGGGGAGGTATGTAGCGGCAGAGAGCACACTACAGGGTGGGGTTTGGGGGTCAGAGTGAGAGAGGCAGGGGAGTGGGAGATGTAGAGGGAGGGGAGGTATGTAGCGGCAGAGAGCACACTACAGGGTGGGGTTTGGGGGTCAGAGTGAGAGAGACAGGGGAGTGGGAGATGTGGAGGGAGGGGAGGTATGTAGCGGCAGAGAGCACACTACAGGGTGGGGTTTGGGGGTCAGAGTGAGAGAGACAGGGGAGTGGGAGATGTGGAGGGAGGGGAGGTATGTAGCGGCAGAGAGCACACTACAGGGTGGGGTTTGGGGGTCAGAGTGAGAGAGACAGGGGAGTGGGAGATGTGGAGGGAGGGGAGGTATGTAGCGGCAGAGAGCACACTACAGGGTGGGGATTGGGGGTGAGAGTGAGAGAGACAGGGGAGTGGGAGATGTAGAGGGAGGGGAGGTATGTAGCGGGAGAGAGCACACTACAGGGTGGGGTTTGGGGGTCAGAGTGAGAGAGACAGGGGAGTGGGAGATGTAGAGGGAGGGGAGGTATGTAGCGGGAGAGAGCACACTACAGGGTGGGGTTTGGGGGTCAGAGTGAGAGAGACAGGGGAGTGGGAGATGTAGAGGGAGGGGAGGTATGTAGCGGGAGAGAGCACACTACAGGGTGGGGTTTGGGGGTCAGAGTGGGAGAGGCAGGGGAGTGGGAGATGTAGAGGGAGGGGAGGTATGTAGCGGGAGAGAGCACACTACAGGGTGGGGTTTGGGGGAGAGAGAGAGACAGGAAGAGTAGGAGAGCTGTATGTAGAGTAAAAGAAGGAGATGGGAAGGAAGAGAGGGAGAGCTAAGGATGGAATATGCTGTCTGTACTCTTCCAAGGACTAAGATCTTCCTCTCCTAGTCCAAGACTTCGCCCACTATCTTTTCTTCAATCCACCAAATTCACTCCAGACGTCCCCAATTCTCCAAGATTGTGATTCATTTCACCCCTACACTTCCCTCAGGCCCCTCCCCAAATTGTATTTTTTTTTATCTCTGTGAATACTGAACCAGTAAGGGCTAAATACTGAAAGTGACTGAGATATCTTGACTTTCACTATCACACCCAACTGTTCCCCATCGGTGTTGGATACAGCCTGTCAGAGAGGCTAGCTACTATAGTTGCATGTTATAAAGGAAACTAAATTACATTTTGATGGACGTTCCTCATCACAGTGTGAAAACTGTGTGCCTGTGTGTCTTCCCAACCTCTCACTCCCTTCTCCTCTCTCCCCCACCCCTTCCTTTCCTCTCACTTTGTCTCCCCCTCCCTTCATACCCCCATGTCCTCAAAAAGCATAACTACTATCTCTTTATGCATTGTGAGAAGCCAAAGTACATATTTTATTTCACCAAACAAAACCCCCAGGCGACAAGTTAGATATGGTACAAAAAGTTTATTCAGTAACAGTTTTGTAAACATTTGAGGTAAATTAACATTTACATCAACATGTTCTTACAAAAGTTCAGACATAAGGCACTTCTCTTCATAGACAGTGATTTCACAATGGGGTGTCTGGTCTGAGCATATCTAAATCTCCTTCCCTGCCTCACTGGCCAATGAAATCTCACTCCACGCCAGAGATTCCAAAAGTCCAACAAAATGTCAGTTTTCCGATGGGGTGGGGGGATGCCTGACACAACAATGGGGTATAACTTTAACCTAGCCAAACACCGCTCCTGTATTTTTTGGACAAAACAATCAACAAAGTAGCAATATTTTTTTCAAAATCATTTTTTTTGTAATTGGTAATCTGGTAATTCTCTCATAAAAATAAATACTTTAGAAAATATTGAGACATCCTCTTTTTGAGATGTCCTTTGTTATTTCATCTTAGAACACCATTCTGTCTTAACTGTCCAGATCATTATCTACATGCTAAAGTGTCAACTTTAAACAATCGAAATGACAAGGTTATGAACAGAAATGATGAGTTAACAGTAACGTAACCTGTTTTCAACAACTCTTAACAGAGTTCTATTGGTGGCCATTTTAGATTTTCTCTCTTTGGTGGACAGTGTTTTTTTTTTTATTACAATGTCACAGCTCGATCCCATCACCTGGTGGCTTTTTTTTAAACATACTGTATGTGCATGGTATGTAAATGATTTGTGAGGCACTTTGGATTCTGTGTGTGTGGCAACGCAACTAACAGCAGACCCGATTCTCTAAGCATTTTAACACATCATACAGCAGAGCACAGCAACAGCCCATTCACAGTCTCGGTCTAAACCCTCTATCCCAAGATATACCCCAATGTAGAGTTTGTGTGTGTGTGTGTGTGTGTGTGGAGAGAGAGAATAAAAGAAAGAGAGAAAAGGAAGGAAGGAAGGACGAGTGTGAGGGTAAGGGAGGGGGAGATAGAGAGAGAAATGGGAACAAACAGCCTATCTACATTGTTGAAATGTACTGTAAGAATCACAACTTTCTGTTCTTACTTTAAATAGCAAAATTGAAGTGCCCCCTGCTTCTTGTTGCTTTATGGTAATAACCCCAGGTGGTGGTTGAATGATAACATATGATTTCATCATAACAAGGTCAAAGGTCAAGTGCTTGAGGGAGTCAGTTGTAGTGAGTTGTAGTTTCACAGTAACAGAATATACCATTGTTCAAAACATAAAGAGGTACAAAATGCAAAAGAGATTTGTCTAAAACATTGTTCGATAGCTATGATTTTTTCCTGAATGTTAGATGACAATAAAATGAATTAATTTGGAGAGAGAAAAAACAGGAAGCTTAAAAGAAATACAACTGCATGTTAAGAGCCATTGTCTGATTTAAAAAACTGGCAGGAGTTTAGGAAAATGATACGCAAATGCACATTCCTATTGATTTTGCTATTATGACTCAGTAACAAAGAATGAAATGTCATTGCCTTAAATAATACTCCTTATCTATCTATCTTCTAGCAATTCTATTGCCTACTCTCTCTAAGCACTATACTGAAACTTCCCATACTGACTACCAGTGGGGGCCTACAGTCTTAAATCTGCTGAATTTCTTTACGATGAGGACACACAAGTCTTTAACACACTGCAAACACAAGCATCAGTATGGGTTCTTTAGAAGTCATAATTCTATATGTATAATATACCCTGTATGTACTATGTAATATACTTACATATATATATTATTTACCCGGATGTAACTGCCTAAATGTTGTTGTAGACATTGAAACAAGACTCTATAATATATGTATTGCACACACACACACACACACACACACACACACACACACACACACACACACACACACACACACACACACACACACACACACACACACACACACACACACACACACACACACACACACACATGCAGAAACGTACAGAAACACACACACACAAAGCCTGTGAAGCCTAAAGACCAACCTCAGGTTGGGATCGAGGTGGTAAAATAGGTTGAAGCTTCACACTAGTATGGCTACACACGACAGTAAACGGTAGGACGTTACCTTATGCACTGGTATTAACCTGGTATTTACTGGTACATTACATATTATCAGAGGGTACTTCATTGTTAACGACCTGGTACCAAAATGTGCCTAGTCGTGCTTGTTTTACAAGTAATTCACAAGGTATTATTGTGTGATTCACATGTCATTTGTAAGTAAATAGCAAGTCATTTTGAATAAAGTGCCACCCAGGTACCCTATCCCCGTCTCTCTCCACTCCACCATACTGTCAGAGCGTCCCTCTCTTCATTCAGCTTAATAGGAAGGGTGAGCATGGAACAGACAGACGGCTAGCTACGAGGCAGACAGACAGACACCAGGAAGAGACAGTAGGACACATCGGCTTCATCTTAAAGGGTCCATCACAAGAAAAGAAAGAGAAAGGGGGGAGAGAAAAAAATAAAGGAAAGCGCAAACCCTCTTCTGATGTCTACCATCAAAGAATAAAGAAAACAGCAGAATTATATTCATCCGAAATGTTGCTAATGTCCCAAACGAGTTAGTCCAATATCTCTAATCCTTTCATGGCATCTGAGCTGCAAACAGTGAATGTGTGTGTTCCCTCTCTACATACGTGTTGGCACCTCATAACGTTGAAGCACTAAGCTATGCCTCACCTCACCGAATGCATCTCCAGATAACGCAACTTCTGTAGAGAGTAATGTCAGGAGCATCTCAACTCCAGAGCCCCCCCCCCTCCCCCCTCCCACATCGCCTCTGTATTTCACACAACATTTGACACCTGAGCCTCAAAGATATATAATGTATAGAACCCAGAGGCGTTGGGGTGCGGTGGTGGATAGGGGTCTGCATGTGTTTGTATGTGATTGTGTGAAGGTGTGTGAGAGTGTGTGTGTGTGTGTGTGTATGTGTTACACGGCAAGGTCGTCGGGCCGGGCTCGGACACTGCTGGTCTTGCTGGCCCTGCTCAGCCTGCGGGCGTCCGCCGCTATGAAAATGGGCGGCTCGTGCATCTCCACCCGGGTCACGGGGACATCATCAACGTGCGTCAGTGGCAGCGCCGCCTCCATTTCCTCTTCTTCCTGCTGCTGGTGCTCCTCACTCCTTCTCGATTCCCCCAGCGGGAGGGTGGAGGAACGGGAGTCGGGGATAAGAGGGGCAGTGTCCGGTGGAGAGGGTGACTGCTCCTGGTCAGAGGAGGTGGGGGAGGAGGAGGAGGGTGGCGGAGAAGGGGAGGAGGGAAGAGGAGGGTAGGAGGAGGACATGGCAGCATCCAGGGTCTGCAGTTCCATGGCCATGTTGGCCCAGTTCTGCTCCATGGACTGCTGCTGGCCACTGCCCTCACTGTTGTAGAAGGATGTAGGAGGAGCCTCCAGCAGGAAGTCTTCATGGAAAGGGTCCATCTTGAGTTCTGCCGCCGCTGCCTGCTGCTCGGATAAAGCGTCCGTGGCGTTTGCCTGCTCGTTGGGCAGGTACACCACGTTCACGCCACCGTACGCGGGCAGGCAGTTGAGAGCCGGGTGGGCGATCCCCTCCTGGATCATGTTGGACTCCACCGCCTCGTCTCTGGCCAGGGGGAGCGCCATTCTGTCGGGCGCAAACTCGTTGCTGACCCCCTGCTTCACCTTCTTCCATCCCAGGTGGTATATCTCCAGCAGGTTGAGTAGCAGGGAGACGCAGGCTACCACCAGCATGAAGATGATGAAGATGGTCTTCTCTGTGGGGCGTGAGATGAAGCAGTCAACCGTGTTGGGGCAGGGCCAGCGACCACACTTATACAGGGGGCTGAGCTGGAAGCCATACAGGAAGTACTGACCCAGGATGAAGCCCACTTCGAACAGCGTCTTGAAGATGATGTTGAACACGTATGTGCGCAGGAGAGCCCCCCGGATGCGGATTTTACCGTGCTCGTCTCTGATTGGGGGCTTCTCCTTTTTCCCTCCTCCTCCTCCGTTCCTGTACAGAGGGTCTCTCTCCTCCTGGTGCCGGCTGGCCTTCCGCTGCTCCTCCTCCTTCTCCCGGTGTTTCTCCTCCATGCGGACAATGTGCAGCACGTGTCCCAGGTAGATCAAGGTGGGCGTGGACACGAAGATAATCTGCAGCACCCAGAAGCGGATGTGCGAGATGGGGAAGGCTTCGTCGTAGCACACGTTCTCGCAACCGGGCTGCTGCGTGTTGCAGGTGAAGTCCGACTGCTCGTCACCCCACACTTCCTCCGCAGCCGCCCCCAGGACCAGGATACGAAAGATGAAGAGGACTGTCAGCCACACCTGGACACAAGGGACATGACGCCACATAAGAGGGCATAAGGGGCTATATACACCAGGAATAAAAGGGTCAATCAATCAAATAACTGTATCAATGTATCAATGTATCAATCAGTCACCTTGCCAATCACGGTGGAGTGTTCTTGAGCGTTCTCCAGCAGCCGCCCCAGAAAGCTCCAGTCACCCATGCTTCACACGATTTCTAGCCTGGGGAGAGAGAGCACAGCCTGGGATGAGTAGCAACTGGGTGAGGCCTGGGTGGGGAGAGGCTGGGGGAATGGCTGGGGGAGAGAGGTGGGGAGAGAGGAGGGGAGAGGCTGGAGGAGAGAGGTTGGGTGAAGCAGGAGAGAGGTGCAGATAGAGAGGTAGAGGAAAGCTGGAAAGCTGGAGATAGGTGGGAGCAACAGAGATGGAATAGGGCTGTGTAGGCACCGACTGGGGATGAGAGGGAAGAGAGAGGTGGGGAGAGAACACACACAGAATGAGAGAGCATAGGCCAGGGAGAGGGGGAGCACAGGCACGGGTGAGTAACAACTGAGAGGATAAGAAAACAGGAAAGGGAGGTGGGAAAATGAGAGAAGGGGACATGAGAGAAGAGGGGAATAAAAACTTTGAATGAAAATGTACAGGTTCAGAAACCAAAACAAACATTGACCTCTGGTTTGAAGCCAAAATATTACAAAATATTACTGTCATATTATGCACACACATTGTATCCATCCTATGCACTTTCTGCTCCCGACATCACTCTGTGAAGTCACACAATCTCTCAGTCAAAGCCAATGCGTTTGGCACTGAAGGAGGCAGCCGGGTTGCATTTAGGAGGCGGCATGATTCTTGTTCTACGTAAAGGATACATATCTGTTCTAATATATTTCTATCTGGAGGTTCTGTAATGTGGCATCCCACTCAGCACAGCCCAGAACAGCTGTGGAGACCACCGAACAACCACCCTCAGACACAGGATGGACGCCATCGAGTCAGTCATACGGGACTAGCAAGCTGCCGTGATCACTTTCCCTCTCGACCGGCCACATACTTCTCTAATACATTCTCTAATCACAGTACTGGAGACTGAGGTTAAACGTGCCAATAAAAAATCCTGAGCACCACCATTGTGCTTCTTACAGGCCTACTAGAATCATTAGCAGCAATTCAAAGGAACATTTTTCCCAGTGCTGACATTTTACAGTTGTATCAATTTCAAATCAGCTACAATTGAGAATCTAGTGCCCACGGCAACTTTTAAACACATTGCAAAGCAGACGAAAAAAGGACCAGATGTCCAATGACACAAAAAAGCACCCAAAGTAGTGACAGACGGTGGACTTACTAAAATGTTGTTGTATTGTCAGTGATAAATCCATCAACTAGTGGTTCAAAAGAAATACAATACCTGGAAGCAAAAACCAAATCATATCAGTTATGAATTACAATTATAATGCCATTTAAATATGCTCACATTACCCAAATACCCAAATTAACCATTCTTTTGTATGCCTATTGTCCATGCAACTTCGGAGATGAGTGGAAAACTCTAATCTGTTTAGACTGGCTACAAGCCTACTGGCCACCAATAAAAATGTATCATGTCTTCAAAGTCAAAAACCTACATCATCTTCCCCCAAAATGTCTATTTCTCTGAAATAGGTGACTGGTGTTTCTAATTGGACAGACTACATGGAACCATGAACCCTTTGAATGCCACAGCATTGATAGACATATGTGTTTTGTTTTGAAAGGCAGATTTAATTGAGGAATGTATACAATCCATCCATAGGCCTGTCTGTGTGTTGCTGGGCAAGCGGGTTACAATGGCTGGCCATCTGTGGCAGTCTGAATGAGTACATAACAGCCTGGGAGGAATGCTCGGATCATCAGAACACAGAACTGCTGATGAGGGGAAATATTTGCCCCGGATCGACTGATATGCATTTACAGAGGGCTTTATATCACCAATACATAGATACAACACAACAACAGATCCCAGCTGCATTACTCTACCTGTTACAAACTCCTGTTTGGACATTAAGTGGTTTTACAAACTTTGAAAACAAGGACCTATTTTCCCCATGTTAAAACACAGGCAGGCTGTTACTGTCAAATCTATGATCACTATGATTACCACAGTATCCCAATCTATCGATTTTATGGTGCATTGTTGCTGAATGTAGCCCATATTAGCTCAACTCAAATCACTGGCCTTCTACAGTTCAATATTAATTTCAATAGATGACTCCATGGTCGTTATGCCTGGCCTAGCCTACTCAATAACGCGCTGGTATCAAAGTGGTGCAATACCCCTCTATAATGACAGTATGTGTCGAGCTGCACATTATATGTGTTGATCCTTTTGAGGTTTTGATGAAATACCGTCTGTCACCTGTGACAATAGAGAAGCTGCCAGACGCGCATTGTGCTCCTTGGCACTGGCTATTGACGGGGATCAGCGGCATTGTGTTCCAGCGGCCGCACCATTTAACTTTTTGACCACACTGACCCAAGTTATTTAAATATATAAACCTTAGGCAGTAGATATCCTAACAGAATACCTATTGATACACTAATTGATTGCAGGCTAAGCCAAGTCAACATCAATCGCATTGGAATTGGTGAGCGTAAAAGTGTCTACTTGGCGTTCCCAAATAAGCGTAAGGACAGGGTGGATGGACAGACTCCCTAAGCCTTGGCCACTTGAAGCAATATCCGGTGGTCACTGAAGCTATCCCTATTTTGAAAGGCTTGGAAAATCCTACAGACCTTCCCAGGTAGAAAGATCCCTCCCCTTCCCTCTCACTCCCCAGCTCTGACAGCTTACCAATCTCCTTTGAAAGCGGCCGGCCAAAAACGTTTTCCCGGAAGCGTCGCGATCTGCGTTCTCTTCTTTTCTCCCGCGGGGTCCGAGGCCAGGCGTGCGCGAGAGAAAGAGAGCGAACAAGAGAGAGAGAGAGACAGCGCGAGGGTGAGCAAAGCGATGCTAGTCTAAGGGCGCGTGTGGAACCTGGAGATGGGGTCCCGCAAAGCGCAGCGGCTGCGTCCCGTGCCCAGCCATCGCTACTGTCACATTGTGTGACCATCCATGAGTGCACGCGTGGGGGAGGGTGGAGGGTGGGGGTGGCGTCGCACACCCCTCAATCCCCGTAACCTCCCATCCCACCCTGCCACCCTGCTCTTCTGAAATTCCACACCAGGACTCCAAAATGTTGCATGGCGTCTCCGCGCTCAGGGGGAAAACGATGGCCTTCACTATGTTGGAGAGTAGGCATAAATGCATATAGATGAGTTATAGTACAGGACTGGATGTTCCTCTCCTATATTATCTGTACTATCTGAACATCTTCTTTGTGCACTTTGTATATTTTTTGTAGTACTCTATTTTACATTTGTGCTATCTGAAAATAATATATATAATACATCACATCTCATGATTAAGTGCTGCGATGTGCTTCCTCAGGCCCACTAACACAACCACATGATTTCTGACCACTCACCATCACCCAAATTGTGAAATGCAGCTTTGCTAAAATGTGTCTCAATGATCCGACAGTATATCAAATATCTAATATTTTTTTATTTCACAAGTTTTTAAAACACACACATCCTCTGTAGGTCATTGCATAAGTCTTTACTCGTAGTACTCTACTGTGATTCTGCGAATGCCATTGTCAGTGTATTTACAATGTTATCTCTTCATTACCAACATCACAATTCCATAGGAGCAATACAAACTGTCTGTCTGTCTGTCTGTCTGTCTGTCTGTCTGTCTGTCTGTCTTCGCCTATGAGTGGTCAGTGGCCATGTGTGAATATTGGCCACTAGATGGCGGAGTGACTCCAGTGACTAGGGAAGGAGATCTTCTGTGCATGTCTGGAGTGGACTACACAGTGTTCACACATGTTTATGATTCGGTGTGTTTGTGTGTGTACTGTAGGCTACTTATGTTTTGCACGTCTGTGTGTGAATATGTACGCTGTGTCTATAGCTCCTCCGTCCTCACACCGCCTTGCTGCAGGTGGACCCAGACGAAGAGGACGACAACAACTTCTCATTCTTCTTGTTCTGCTGCAGAGTCTTGTCTTTGGAAGAGGTTGAGGAACAGTTTGCACCCTTCCCTTTCTGTTTCCCTCCTCTGCGTTGTGATGACGGGCACCGAGCGATAGCCTTGGCGACCAGGTAGGCCAGTTCGGCCATGTTGAGAGCCATACAGACGCAGGAGGAGGCGGCCATGAAAACGGTGAAGACAGTTTTTTCTGTGGGGCGGGAGACAAAGCAGTCCACCACATTAGGACAGGGCCACTGGTCACACTGGACCAGCCTGGGCATCTGGAAGCCGTCGTACAACACGTACAGAGCATACCTGGAGAACGAAGGGGAAGATAAAGGCTTAGAACTACAGATGTAGCATCTTTATTTCAGCCAGTTTGCAACAGCGGGTAAATAATCCTACAGCAACAGGACGTGTGAATTATTTTGTTGATTATAATGAATGGATATTTTTGTAGGGGTTGATATATTTTTCGTAAAGGGAAAATCATGTCTGACATTTCAAAGTGGAAATTACAAACTTCAGAAGCCTTTTTAACCTCAAATACACTACAAGATTGACATTTCCTGCATTGCGGGAACATTCTCCTGCAACAGGGTGATCAAATTAAGATCTTACACTTGTACATGGTGATGTCCCTCGGAGTGTGGTGTCAGGAAAATAACCTCACACTTAACGTCAACATCAACAAAACTAAGGAGATGATTGTGGACTTCAGGAAACAGTAGAGGGAACACCCCCTATCCACATCGATGGAACAGTAGTGGAGAGGGTAGCAAGTTTTAAGTTCCTCGGCATACACATCACAGACAAACTGAATTGGTCCACTCACACAGACAGCGTTGTGAAGAAGGCGCAGCAGCGCCTCTTCAACCTCAGGAGGCTGAAGAAATTCAGCTTGTCACCAAAAGCACTCACAAACTTCTACAGATGCACAATCGAGAGCATCCTGGCGGGCTGTATCACCGCCTGGTACGGCAACTGCTCCGCCCTCAACCGTAAGGCTCTCCAGAGGGTAGTGAGGACTGCACAACGCATCACCGGGGGCAAACTACCTGCCCTCCAGGACACCTACACCACCCGATGTTACAGGAAGGCCATAAAGATCATCAAGGACATCAACCACCCGAGCCACTGCCTGTTCACCCCGCTATCATCCAGAAGGCGAGGTCAGTACAGGTGCATCAAATCTGGGACCGAGAGACTGAAAAACAGCTTCTATCCCAAGGCCATCAGACTGTTAAACAGCCACCACTAACATTGAGTGGCTGCTGCCAACACACTGACATTGACACTGACCCAACTCCAGCCACTTTAATAATGGGAATTGATGGGAAATGATGTAAATATATCACTAGCCACTTTATACAATGCTACCTTATATAATGTTACTTACCCTACATTATTCATCTCATATGCATACGTATATACTGTACTCTATATCATCGACTGCATCCTTATGTAATACATGTATCACTAGCCACTTTAACTATGCCACTTTGTTTACTTTGTCTACATACTCATCTCATATGTATATACTGTACTCGATACCATCTACTGTATGCTGCCCTGTACCATCACTCATTCATATATCCTTATGTACATATTCTTTATCCCCTTACACTGTGTATAAGACAGTCGTTTTGGAATTGTTAGTTAGATTACTTGTTGGTTATTACTGCATTGTCGGAACTAGAAGCACAAGCATTTCGCTACACTCGCATTAACATCTGCTAACCATGTGTATGTGACAAATAAAATTGGATTTGATTTGATTTGATTTATTTGTCATGAATCTTGAGGAAGTGTATCTACATCTTATTCTTAAGCGTTTGTATGTCATGGAGGTGGTTCATTGAGCTACACTCAAGTAACGTGTCTGCCTGAAATAAAGACTTGTTAGGCTTTGCTCAGTGAGCTAACACAGTACGTACATGAAGCCTCCCTCGAACAGCAGGCGGAAGACCAGACTACAGGCGTACGTCCACCACAACGGCCCGGCGATTGGCAGCCTCCGCCTCCTCAGACTCTCTAGCTCAGCCTCCTGGGCCGCCTGGGCCTTGTCGCTGCGGCAACGCCCCCCGACTGAACCCTGCTGCAGGACCTGGCGTTTGTCGCCGTGATTACGGTAGGCCACGTACATGGCGACGAGGAGAGCGGGCGTGGAGACGAAGACAAGCTGCAGACACCAGAGCCTGATGTGGGACACGGGGAAGAAGTGGTCGTAGCAGACGTTCTCGCAGCCCGGCTGCAGGGTGTTGCAGACAAAGTCACTCTGTTCGTCCCCCCAGACGCTTTCGGCCGCCAGGACCAGCACGGTGACACGGAAGATGAAGAGGACAGACAGCCACACCTTCCCCAGGCTGGTGGAGTGGCGGTTCACACCAGCCAGCTGGGCATACAGGGTCCCCCAGGTCATCTCTCCTGCTCCTCTGGCCCAGAACACACACCTCTACCCTGGGGAGAGACCAGAGGAGAGAGGGGGTGAGAGCTGGATCGAAGTAGGGAGAGTTGGAGGGAAGAGAGAGGAAGGAGGAGATAAGAAAATATTAGGTACAGGGTCCCCAAGCTCATCGTTCCTCTGCTGCCCATGAACAATCCACTCTACTCTAGGAAGAGAGGAGAGGAGAAGGGGGGTGAAAGTTGAGGTTAAAAAAATAAATAGAGAGGGAGGAGAATAAGAATGAGATGAGAGGAGGAAGTATAGAGATGAGAGGAGGAAGTATAGAGATGAGAGGAGGAGGAGAGAGAGACAGAAAGAGAACTGAATACAGTTGCTTGGCTAGACCAGTGCCAATGTTATAATGAACTATTGATCCAGCCAACATTTCTAATGTGTAGTACTCTAAGAAAAAGGGGTTCTTTGTCTTTCCCCATTGGGAAAGGTTCCAAATCAAACACTTTAGGGTTCCATGTAGAACCGTGGAAAGGGTTCTTCATGGAACCAAAAAGGGTTCTTCCTGGAACCAAATAGGTTCTCCCTTGTACCAAAAGGGTTTCTACAAAGGTTTCTCCTATGGGGACAGTCAAAACACTAAGTTTTAATAACTGCACTATAACTGCACGTTACATTCACCTCTCGAAGACACACAATATTCACATCAATGGGGTTTACATGCTATAGTAATAAAATATCAATAAGTTGATGTGTTGTTTTTTAAATGTTTTTAAAGTGACTGAGATTCAATGTGTTATGAAAAGCCCTATATAAAATACATCTATTATTATTATGATAGGTAAATTCAAGACATTGTGCATGAAATTATTATTTTCAACCCCATAATACTTTCATCATGTGATAACAAAAATACATTTTACACAACACGTCTCCAAAGTTTTTGAAATGTTCCATCTAATGAAATAAACAGAGAAAAATAAGTAATCTGACAGAGAACAGAACAACACATCAGCCTGTCTTCCTCACCTTTTCTCTCCTGAGTGTCAGGGAGGCTCCATGTACCCCCACTTTCGGCTGCTTGGTTCACTCTGCCATAGTCAGATCCAACAGAGCTCCAGGGAGAGACCGTCTAGGGTGAGACGCAGTCCACGGATTTACCGCTGACTAGAACTGATGTGCTCTGAGCGCTCTCAGAGACGCACCTGAACTTGTGGATTCACCTACGTGACGTCAGTTTCGGGGCGGAGCTGAAATCTGGAGCGACAACAAGTGCAGTTTGAGTGAGTCTTGAGCGGATGTTCCTCTGTGTAAGAAACACACAAGCCATAGATGTTGTGCTGTTCTGCATCTTTCTCTGCTTCACTCAAATATATTTATTTATGTGTGTGTGTGTGTGTGTGTGTGTGTGTGTGTGTGTGTGTGTGTGTGTGTGTGTGTGTGTGTGTGTGTGTGTGTGTGTGTGTGTGTGTGTGTGTGTGTGTGTGTGTGTGTGTGTGTATATATACTGACCGAGGAGGAGTTCATTCAGTCAGTTTATCAAAAGAGGTTTTGTTTTGCTTTCTTGTGGTTCTAACCAAACAGCGAATCCCACATTGGGTGATTATACATTTTTGGGTGTGTGGATACACAAACCAGGTCTTGATGTCTTTACACTTAAATGTGGTCAAAATGTTGACCTCAGGGAATGTTTTACACATGTCACGACTTCTGCCGAAGTCGTTGCCTCTCCTTGTTCGGGCGGTGCTCGGCGTTCTACGTCACCGGTCTTCTAGCCATCATTGAACCTTTTTTCATTTTCCATTGGTTTTGTCTTGTCTTCCCACACACCTGTTTTCTATCCCATTCATTACCTGTTGTGTATTTAACCCTCTGTTTCCCCTCATGTCTTTGTCAGAGATTGATTTGTTGTCAGTGTAGTGTTATTGTTTGTATAGGTGCGCGTCGGGTCTTCGTACCCATGTTTTGTTTGTTTGTACATTTATTGTTATGGAGCATACTTGTGGAACTTTATTAAAAGACTCCATATTTACACTCCATTTGACTCTCCTGCGCCTGACTTCCTGCCACCTATTACACCTATGCTGACAACACACTATGAATTTTTAGCTAAATCTAGACTTAAACACTCTACAAAACACATTGAACCCTACCCCAACTCAACCCCATCTCACCCCATCCAGGTGCTTGCAAGATCCAGTTTATTCATGCACCTTGGTTGAACTGCATTGTAGCAGTATACAGGATTCCACCCCAAACACTCCTCTTCTGTCTGAATGGCTCAGTGGATGAGGTGAAACGCTTTCCTTTCTATTCATCTCTCTGTTCCCTACTCTGTTCTTCCCTCCCTTCATCCCTCACTACCAAACTGCTCCCACCAGATTGGGTTTCCTAATCACCCCATCCTGCCCCACCAGGATAACAGCGGGGCACAGTGAGGACACACACACACACACACACACACACACACACACACACACACTGTGAGTGTGTATTGTAGTGAGACACACACACACACACACACACACACACACACACACACACACACACACACACACACACACACACACACACACACACATGATTGTCTCCTATTTCTTGGGGATTGAGGGCGGATGCCCAATGGTAGATTGGGTGTGGACAGAGCAGAGGAGCTGAAGGGTGGGCACTGGTCACAAACTCTGGTGAGGGCAGAGGAAGGAGGGGGTACAGGGCTCGATAGGGCTGAGGTGGGGTGGGTAGTGAGTACAGGCATGGCTTTGTGTGGCTCCTTTTGGCGACAACAACAGTTCTGTTTACCAACGAGGTGAGTTGACACTGGGGTCTGGTGCTGCATGACAAGAGACACAACCAGAGTGATAACTGGTAATGTCCTCCTCAGCCAGATGAGTGATTTGCTCATCTGAGAAAGTTTGTATAGTATTTAGACTGTGTGTACCGTATTGAGACAGTGAGTGTGTATTGTAGTGAGACTGTGAGTGTGTACCGTATTGAGACTGTGAGTGTGTGTGAGTGTGTACCGTATTGAGACAGTGAGTGTGTATTGTAGTGAGACTGTGAGTGTGTAGTGTAGTGAGACTGTGAGTGTGTATTGTAGACAGTGAGACTGTGAGTGTGTATTGTAGTGAGACTGTGAGTGTGTATTATTGAGACAGTGAGTGTGAGACTGTGAGTGTGTATTGAGACAGTGAGTAGTGTAGAGACTGTGAGTGTGTACCAGTATTGAGACAGTGAGTGTGTATTTGAGACAGTGAGTGAGACTGTGAGTGTGTACCGTATTGAGACTGTGAGTGTGTACCATATTGAGACAGTGAGTGTGTATTGTAGTGAGACTGTGAGTGTGTACCTGTGAGTGTGTAGATTGAGACTGTGAGTGTGTACCTGTGAGTGTGTATTGAGACTGTATTGAGACAGTGAGTGTGTACCGTATTGAGACAGTGAGTGTGTAGTGAGACAGTAGTGAGAATGTGTGTAGTGTGTACTGTATTGAGACTGTGAGTGTGTTTTGTATTGAGACTGTGAGTGTGTATCGTATGTGAGACAGTGAGTGTGTACCGTATTGAGACTGTGAGTGTGTACCGTATTGAGACAGTGACAGTGAGTGTGTATTGTATTGAGACTGTGAGTGTGTATTGTAGACAGAGACAGTGTGAGTGTGTATTGTATTGAGACAGTGAGTGTGTATGTGAGTGTGTATTGTAGAGACTGTGAGTGTGTATCTGTGATTGAGACAGTGAGTGTGTAGTGTAGTGAGACTGTGAGTGTGTACCGTATTGAGACAGTGAGTGTGTATCGTATTGAGACTGTGAGTGTGTATCGTATTGAGACAGTGAGTGTGAATCGTATTGAGACAGTGAGTGTGTATTGTAGTGAGACTGTGAGTGTGTATCGTATTGAGACAGTGAGTGTGTATTGTATTGAGACAGTGAGTGTGAATCGTATTGAGACAGTGAGTGTGTATTGTAGTGAGAATGTGAGTGTGTACCGTATTGAGACAGTGAGTGTGTATTGTATTGAGACAGTGAGTGTGTAGTGTAGTGAGACTGTGAGTGTGTATCGTATTGAGACAGTGACTGTGTAGTGTAGTGAGACTGTGAGTGTGTACCGTATTGAGACAGTGAGTGTGTATCGTATTGAGACTGTGAGTGTGTATTGTATTGAGACAGTGAGTGTGTACCGTATTGAGACAGTGAGTGTGTATCGTATTGAGACAGTGAGTGTGTATCGTATTGAGACTGTGAGTGTGTACCGTATTGAGACTGTGAGTGTGTACCGTATTGAGACTGTGAGGGGGCTGAGTCACTGGCTTGCTGGGGCTCTCTCGTGCCGTCCCTGGGGGGGGTGCGTCACCTGGGTGGGTTGATTCACTGTTGTGGTCGGCCTGTCTGGGTTGGCCCCCCCCCCCTTGGGTTGTACCGTGGCGGAGATCTTTGTGGGCTACACTCGGCCTTGTCTCAGGATGGTAAGTTGGTGGTTGAAGATATCCCTCTAGTGGTGTGGGGGCTGTGCTTTGGCAAAGTGGGTGGGGTTATATCCTTCCTGTTTGGCCCTGTCCGGGGGTGTCCTCGGATGGGGCCACAGTGTCTCCTGACCCCTCCTGTCTCAGCCTCCAGGATTTATGCTGCAGTAGTTTATGTGTCGGGGGCTAGGGTCAGTTTGTTATATCTGGAGTACTTCTCCTGTCCTATTCGGTGTCCTGTGTGAATCTAAGTGTGCGTTCTCTAATTCTCTCCTTCTCTCTTTCTTTCTCTCTCTCGGAGGACCTGAGCCCTAGGACCATGCCCCAGGACTACCTGACATGATGACTCCTTGCTGTCCCCAGTCCACCTGGCCATGCTGCTGCTCCAGTTTCAACTGGCCTGGGCCCTAGGACCATGTCCCAGGACTACCTGACATGATGACTCCTTGCTGTCCCCAGTCCACCTGGCCATGCTGCTGCTCAGTTTCAACTGTTCTGCCTTACTATTATTCAACCATGTTGGTCATTTATGAACATTTGAACATCTTGGCCACGTTCTGTTATAATCTCCACCCGGCACAGCCAGAAGAGGACTGGCCACCCCACATATGCTCTCTCTAATTCTCTCTTTCTTTCTCTCTCTCGGAGGACCTGAGCCCTAGGACCGTGCCCCAGGACGACCTGACATGATGGCTCCTTGCTGTCCCCAGTCCATGACTCCTGCTGTCCCTGACTGTGCTGCTGCTCCAGTTTCAACTGTTCTGCCTTATTATTATTCGACCATGCTGGTCATTTATGAACATTTGAACATCTTGGTCATGTTCTGTTATAATCTCTACCCGGCACAGCCAGAAGAGGACTGGCCACCCCACATAGCCCGGTTCCTCTCTAGGTTTCTTCCTAGGTTTTGGCCTTTCTAGGGAGTTTTTCCTAGCCACCGTGCTTTTACACCTGCATTGTTTGCTGTTTGGGGTTTTAGGCTGGGTTTCTGTACAGCACTTTGAGATATCAGCTGATGTACGAAGGGCTATATAAATACATTTGATTTGATTTGATTTGATATTGAGACAGTGAGTGTGTATCGTATTGAGACTGTGAGTGTGTACCGTATTGAGACTGTGAGTGTGTATTGTATTGAGACAGTGAGTGTGTATCGTATTGAGACTGTGAGTGTGTATCGTATTGAGACAGTGAGTGTGTATTGTATTGAGACAGTGAGTGTGAATCGTATTGAGACAGTGAGTGTGTAGTGTAGTGAGACTGTGAGTGTATCGTATTGAGACAGTGAGTGTGTAGTGTAGTGAGACAGTGAGTGTGTGTCGTATTGAGACAGTGAGTGTGTACCATATTGAGACAGTGAGTGTGTATCGTATTGAGACTGTGAGTGTGTACCGTATTGAGACAGTGAGTGTGTATCGTATTGAGACTGTGAGTGTGTATTGTATTGAGAGGCAGTGTGGGAGAGAGGGAGGTAGCGTGGTCATGTGTGTCTCTGCACATGTAACAAGGGCTGCATAACTGTCTGATTTTGGAACTTCGTCAGATCAGTTAGATCCAATCTGAACTTTCACCCTGTGTAGATCACTATCTATATTTCTCTGGCATGTTTTTGTGTAACAGGAAGATTAATGTGCATATTCATTTTTTCACACTTCTCCACACTTGGCATCGGTCCCAGTCAGATCTCATTAAAGATCAACCTCCAGCCGTTTGCAGGTACATAGACACACATGTTGGAGTGTAGGACTCGTCACCTCAGCACGATTCTCTGCTTCATTTATCCCATTTATATGATGGCTCCAAATCTGGTTTACCCTACTGGAAGATTGGAAAGACATTTTCACAAAAAATCATAACACCCTCCACCAATTCCAGTGTCTAGCATTTGTATATTCACTTCCTGTTGAACGCAGAACAAGGGATTGAACCTTTCTATTGAAAGGTTTCTTGGTAGCTAGTTACTTTCTGAGTTTAGAGTCTGCGACGCGGTTGGCATCCGTTGCTTGGACCGCTGCTATCTGTCCAGTGATCCTGCCGACCCAGGGTCTGAGGAGCTGCTTGGCGTAGCAGCCAGCTTATCAAAATAGCTGGGTTTTTTGAGAGCATGAACACAGCACGTGACGCTGTTAGCCAATGTAGCTGGGACCACGGCTTGTGGCTGTCTAGATCTCTGCTGTTTGTTGTTTTCAATCTTCCGTGCGACCTGCCCTGTCTGGAACTGCGAGAAGTTGCAGCATAACCTGTGTTGCTACCATGACAAAGACCAAAGTGGGCAGGAGGACAGTGGTGTCTCTCTATCACAGGGGAAGGATCTTTTAACAATGAAAAATAGTTCTACAAGCAGTTGTCACAACAACAAGAAAATAGCTTCAAGTATTTTGTCCAAATACTGGTGGAGTCAACTAATAAAAGAATGGACGGCCTGACCAGAGAGGTCCAGGACCTGAAGAACAATTGGCAGTTCTCTCAGGGTCAGCTCGATGACTTTAAATATGAGAACGGAAATATGACTCCATTCTGTAAGTCATTGAGAGAGGACATTAGTTCTGTATGTGAATCCATGACAACATTGACGGAAAAATCAGATTATCTCGAGGGACATTCAAGGCAGAACAATATGGCTGTGGACGGAATTGCAGAATCTCCACATGAGACCTGGACGGAGTCTGAGGACAAAGTAAGGGAAATTATCTCGGAGAAACTGAAGATGGACCACAGGAAGATTGAGGTGGAGCACACTCACAAATCTGCAAAACCCACCACTGCCCCAGGTGACAGGCCCAGGCTGATAGTGGTCAAGATCCTGAGATTCAAGGACAAGATAGCTGTTCTGGAAAGAGCCAGGAACTTCAGAGGAATGTACATCTTCCTCAACTAGAACTATCCGGAAGCTGTGCACCAGAAGAGGAAAGAACTTGTCCCAGCCATAAAAGCTGCCAGAGTGCGTGGGGACATTGCTTACATCTGCTATGACAGGCTCATTGTCCACCCTCCCTCCCAAAAGCCCGGAAGGGATGAGAGAGCCAAGCCTTTCAACCCCGCAGCACACACACACACGCACGCGCACGCACACACACACACACACACACACACACACACACACACACACACACACACACACACACACACACACACACACACACACACACACACACACACACACACACACACACACACACACACACACACACACACACACACACACACCAACTGGTTAATGGACTGCTGAATGTATATATTTGTCTCTTGCTTTGTTTGCTCTTTTCCATATTATGTCTATCTCTAATAAGCTACCCAGGAAAGAGCTCAAAATAGCCCATATTAATATATGTAGCCTTAGAAATAAGGTTAATGAAATCAATAACTTGCTAACATCCGATAACATTCCTATATTAGCCATTTCTGTAACTCACTTAGGTAATTAATTTGATGATACAGCAGTAGCAATACAAGGACATAACATCTAAGAAGAGACAGGGATGCTTATGGGGGAGGTGTTGCTGTATATATTCAGAGCCATATCCCTGTAATGCTTAGAGAATATCTTATGCAAGTGTTATTGAAGTGTTGTGGTTGCAGGTTCACTTGGCACATCTAAAGCCTTTTCTTTTGCAGTGTTGTTGTAGGCCACCAAGTGCTAACAGTGGGTATCAAAATAATATGTGTGAAATGCTTGATAGTGTATGTGATGTAAACAGAGAGGTGTACTTTCTTGGGGACCTGAATAATTGACTGGTTTTCATCAAGCTGTCCGCTCAAGAGGAAGCTTTTCACTGCAACCAGTGCCTGTAAACTGGTTCAGGTTATTTATTAATTTACCAGGGTGTTTACAAACACTACAGGAATAAGATCATCCACATGTATTGATCACATTTTTACAAATAATGTAGAACTTTTATCAAAGCTGTATCCATACACATTGGATACAGTGATCACAATATAGTGGCTATATCCAGGAAAGCCAAAGTTCCAAAAGCAGGGCCTAAAATAGTGTATAAGATCATACAAAATATTTTGCTGTGACTCTAATGTGGATGATATAAAAAATACATGTTGGTCTGATGTGATTAATGAGGAGCATCCAGACGCTGCACTTGATGAATTAATGAAACGACTTCTTCCAATTATTGTTAAATATTCACTTGTTAAGAAACTGACTGTTCGAAATATTAAGGCTCCATGGATTGATGAGGAATTGAAAAACGGTATGGTTGAAAGAGATGGGCCAAAACGAGTGTCTAATAAGTCTGGCTGCACATCTGACTGGTTGACTTACTGCAAATGGAGAAATTATGTGACTAAACTAAAAAAGAAGAAGAATAAGAAATTGTATTATGAATGATATAAAGAATAATGGAGAAAAATAACTTTGGAGTACTTTAAATGAAATGATGGGCAGAAAGACAAATTCAACTCCATCTTTCATTGAATCAGATGGCTTATTCATCACAAAACCATTTGATGTTGCCAATTATTGTAATGATTACTTAATTGGCAAAGTGGGCAAACTGAGGCAGGAAATGCCAACAACGAACAGTGAGCCATCGTACTCAAGCAGAAAAAAAATAATAATGAAAGAAAAGTTTTTAAAGTTTTAATTTTGTCAATAATGACAAACTTCATGGCATTGACAACTGAGATGGAAGGCTACTGAGGATGGTAGCTGACTCTATAGCCACTTCTATCTGTCATATCTTTAATCTGAGACGAGAGGAAAGTCTTTGTCCTGGAGGGAACCCAAAGTCATTCTGCTACCCAAGAGTGGTAAAGCGGCCTTTACTGGTTGTAACAGCAGACATATCAGCTTACTGCCAGTTAGCAAACTGTTTAAAAAAACGTGTTTTGTGTTTGACGAAATACAATCCTATTTCTCCGTAAACAAATTAACAACAGACTTTCAGCATGCTTATAGAGAAGGGCAATCAACATGTACTGCACTGACACAAATTCCTGTTAACTGGTGTTAAAGAAATTGATCATAATAAGATTGTGGGCGCTGTACTGTTAGATTTCAGAGCAGCCTTAGACATGATTGACCCTAACCTGTTGTTGAGAATGGATTTTCAACATCTGCCATATTGTGGATTCAGAGCTATCTATTTAATATAACTCAGAGGGTTTTCTTTAATGGAAGATTCTCTCATTTAAAACATGCAAAGTGTGGTGTACCGCAGGGCAGCTCTCTAGGCCCTCTACTCTTTTCTATGTTTGCCAATAACTTGCCACTGGCATTAAACAAAGCATGTGTGTCCATGTATTCTGATGACTCAACCATATACAAATCAACAACCACAGCTAATGAAGTCACTGAAACCTCAACAAAGTTGCAGTCTGTTTTGGAATGGGTAGCCAGTAATAAACTGGTCCTGAGCATCTCTAAAACTAAGAGCATTGTATTTGGTACACATCATTCTAGACCTCGCTGAATCTGGTAATGAATGGTGTGGCTGTTGATCAAGTTACTTGGCATTACCTTAGATTGTAAACTGTCATGGTCAAAACATACAGATTCAATGGTTGTCAAGATGGGGAGAGGCCTGTCCGTAATCAAAAATATGCTCTGCTGTTATGACATCGCACTGCAAAAAGCAAGTCCTGCAGGCTCTAATTTGGTGTTATCTTTACTATTGTCTGGTCTTGTGGTTGAGTGAAAAGACCTAGATAAGGAAAGACCTAGATAAGCTGCAGCTGGCCCAGAACAGAGCGGCATGTCTTGCTCTTCATTTTAATCAGAGGGCTAATATACAGTTGAAGTCGGATGTTTACATACACCTTAGCCAAATACATTTAAACTCAGTTTTTCACAATTGTTGACATTTAATCCTAGTAAGAAATCCCTGTCTTAGGTCAGTTAGGATCACCACTTTATTTTAAGAATGTGAAATGTCAGAATAATAGTAGAGAGAATTATTTATTTCAGCTTTGATTTCTTTCATCACATTCCCATTGGGTCAGAAGTTTACATACACTCAATTAGTATTTGGTAGCATTGCCTTTAAATTGTTTAACTTGGGTCAAACATTTCAGGTAGCCTTCCACAAGTTTCCCACAATAAGTTGGGTGAATTTTGGCCAATTCCTCCTGACAGAGCTGGTGTAACTGAGTCAGGTTTGTAGGCCTCCTTGCTCGCACACGCTTTTTCAGTTCTGCCCACAAATTCTCTATAGGATTGAGGTTAGGGATTTGCGATGGCCACTCCAATACCTTGACTTTGTTGTCCTGAAGTATGCTTGGGGTCATTGTACATTTGGAAGACCCATTTGCGACCAAGCTTTAACTTCCTGACAGATGTCTTGAGATGTTGCTTCAATGTATCCACATATTTTTCTTTCCTCATGATGCCATCTATTTTGTGAAGAGCACCAGTCCCTCCTGCAGCAAAGCACCCCACAACATGATGCTGCCATCCCCGTGCTTCACGGTTGGGATGGTGTTCTTTGGCTTGCAAGCCCCCCCCTTTTTCATCCAAACATTACGATGATCATTATGGCCAAACAGTTCTATTTTTGTTTCATCAGTCCAGAGGACATTTCTCCAAAAAGTACAATCTTTGTCCCCATGTGCAGTTGCAAACCTAGCTTTTTTTATGGCGGTTTTGGAGCAGTGGCTTCTTCCTTGCTCAGCGCCCTTTCAGCTTATCTCGATATAGGACTTGTTTTACTGTGGATATAGATACTTTTGTACCTGTTTCCTCCAGCATCTTCACAAGGTCCTTTTCTGTTGTTCTGGGATTGATTTGCACTTTTCGCACCGACGTACATACATCTATAGGAGACAGAACGCTCATTATAACCAAATGTCTCCTCTTTAAAAAAATGTTTACCTTTATTTTACTAGGCAAGTCAGTTAAGAACAATTTCTTATTTTCAATGACTGCCTAGGAACAGTGGGTTAACTGCCTGTTCAGGGGCAGAATGACAGATTTGTACCTTGTCAGCTCAGGGATTTGAACTTGCAACCTTCCGGTTACTAGTCCAACGCTCTAACCACTAGGCTACCCTGCCTCTCTTTGTCATATCACTCTCATCTCTGCCCCCACTAAGCTGACGATGGCGGCCAGTGATGACAGTCATATGTCCATTACATTAGATGTCTTCAGGCGAGCATGCATGCACACACGTCCAGCACCCAGGCAGCACACACTGAAATGACCAAATTTCCTTCAAAATCAGCCTACAGTATACACTTTCACAGAGACTCTGAAGTGTCTACCTCCGCTCTCCATCCCCTCTTTTCACATCAGTCAGTCACCTTGTTACATGATTCAGGTACAGTAGCTACAGTAAATGTCTCTGTTCTCCCTGAGGCAGAATATACGCCAGCAGGGTTACAAGGCCGCATTGTGTCCATCTGAAGAGAGGAGTTTATACATTAGAACTAAACACAGAGGATGCAGGGATTCGGGGGGGGTGAGAGAAAATGGAGAGAGGAAATTATCCCTTTTTAGAGAGGAGATGGAGGGGGTCATTGATCGTAATCTGGTTTTTGCAAAAATATTGAATTGATATCAGTCTCTCGGGAGGGCTCTAAAACGCACTGTTATGGGAGAGAGAGACAGAGAGAGAGAAACAGAGAGAGAGAGAGAAAAACAGACAGAGAGAGACAAAGAGAGAGAGAGAGAGAGAGAGAGAGAGAGAGAGAGAGAGAGAGAGAGAGGGGGTGAGACAGAGACAGAGAGACAGAGAGACAGAGAGACAGACAGACAGACAGACAGACAGACAGACAGACAGACAGACAGACAGACAGACAGACAGACAGACAGACAGAAACAGAGAGAGAGAAACAGACAGAAAGAGAGACAGAGAGAGAGATAAACAGAGAGAGAGAAACAGAGACAGACACAGAGAGAGAAACAGAGAGAGAGAGAAACAGAGAGAGAGAAACAGAGAGAGAGAGAGAAACAGAGAGAAACAGACAGAGAAACAGAGAGAGAGAGACAGAGAGAGAGAAACAGAGACAGACAGAGAGAGAGAGAGAGAGAGAGAGAGAGAGGGAGAGAAACACAGAGAGAGAAACAGAGAGAGAAACAGAGAGAGAGAAACAGAGAGAGAGAAACAGAGAGAAACAGACAGAGAAACAGAGAGAGACAGAGAGAGAGAAACAGAGACAGACAAAGAGAGGAGAGAGAGAGAGAATGAGAGTTCTTGTTGGATTGTGAGTGTTTGTCTCATTTTGAAGGTAAAGAAAGAAAAAAAAGTTATGAAATCTTTTTACGTTGCATGTTGGAATTTACAAGGTTTGAAGTCCTCTACTTTTGGACTGAAGAGCAGAAACCTAGACTTCCTGAAAGAAATTGATGATGTTGATATTGTAGTACTACAGAAAACAAGGTGCAGAGGTGATGTTTCCACTGGCTGTCCACTAGGTTATAGGGAGAGAATCATACCATCCACTGGCTGTCCACTAGGTTATAGGGAGATAATCATACCATCCACTGGCTGACCACTAGGTTATAGGGAGATAATCATACCATCCACTGGCTGTCCACTAGGTTATAGGGAGATAATCATACCATCCACTGGCTGTCCACTAGGTTATAGGGAGAGAATCATACCATCCACTGGCTGTCCACTAGGTTATAGGGAGATAATCATACCATCCACTAAATGAAAAGGAATCTAACAGGGCAGAGACTCAGGGGAAATGTGAATATGGTATAAATCTGAACTAATTCATTCTATCGAATTCATCAAAACAGGAGAATTCTTTACATGGTTAAAAATGAACAAGGAGGCTGTCTTGACAGATAATAACGTCTTCCTCTGTGCCACATACATTCCACCCTCAGAGTCACCCTACTTCAATGAAGAGACTTTCTCCATTCTAGAGAGGAAAATTAGTCACTTTCAGGCCGAATCCAACGTACTGGTCTGTGGAGACATGAATGCTAGAACAGCAGTAAAATCACAGTGTATCTGAGAAGAGCAGAACCCAACCATGAAGCATCACGGCCCAATAAACTACATGGTACAAAACAGGCCTATAGATGGAGTGCAAACAGTACAGACATCTACCAAAAAGCAATTAGTAGCCAAAAAATACAATCTCTCCTGGACAACTTTTTAGCCTTAACATTTTCCTACAGCAATGAAGGTGTCAATTTGGCTGTTTGGAACATAAACTTTATATTTGACAAATTAGCCTCCTTGGCTAATTTAAAGAAGCATAAGAGCAAACCAGAAATAACAGATAATGAAAAATGGTTTGATAATGATTGCAAAAATCTAAGAAAGTCATTCAGAAATATATCTAATCAAAAACACAAAGAACCAGACAACACAAATATATTCCTTCAATATGGGGAAACACTGAAGAAATACAAACACACCCTAAGAACAAAAAAGGAACAGCACATTAGAAACCAGCTGGATGGAACTGAGGAATCCATAGAATCAAACCACTTCTGGGAGAATTGGAGTAAATTAAACAAACCGCATCGTGAGGAATTGGCTATCCTAAATGGGGATATGTGGAGAAATCACTTTGCAAACCTCTACAGCAATATAACAAAGAGCCCAGAACAAAAAGATATGCAAGAAAAATGACAAATCCTTGAATCATCAGTCAAAGACTATCAGAATCCTGTGGATACACCAATTACAGAAGAAGACTATCAGAATCCTGTGGATACACCAATTACAGAAGAAGACTATCAGAATCCTGTGGATACCCCAATTACAGAAGAAGACTATCAGAATCCTGTGGATACACCAATTACAGAAGAAGACTATCAGAATCCTGTGGATACACCAATTACAGAAGAAGACTATCAGAATCCTGTGGATACCCCAATTACAGAAGAAGACTATCAGAATCCTGTGGATACACCAATTACAGAAGAAGACTATCAGAATCCTGTGGATACACCAATTACAGAAGAAGACTATCAGAATCCTGTGGATACCCCAATTACAGAAGAAGACTATCAGAATCCTGTGGATACCCCAATTACAGAAGAAGACTATCAGAATCCTGTGGATACCCCAATTACAGAAGAAGACTATCAGAATCCTGTGGATACCCCAATTACAGAAGAAGACTATCAGAATCCTGTGGATACCCCAATTACAGAAGAAGACTATCAGAATCCTGTGGATACCCCAATTACAGAAGAAGACTATCAGAATCCTGTGGATACCCCAATTACAGAAGAAGACTATCAGAATCCTGTGGATTACACCAATTACAGAAGAAGACTATCAGAATCCTGTGGATACCCCAATTACAGAAGAAGACTATCAGAATCCTGTGGATTACACCAATTACAGAAGAAGACTATCAGAATCCTGTGGATACCCCAATTACAGAAGAAGACTATCAGAATCCTGTGGATTACACCAATTACAGAAGAAGACTATCAGAATCCTGTGGATACCCCAATTACAGAAGAAGAATTATTGGAAAAACTATGCACTCTCCAACCCAAAAAGGCCTGTGGTGCTGATGGTATTTTAAATGAAATGATCAAATATACAGACCACAAATTCAAATTGGCTATACTCAAATTCAAATGGGCTATTCGCAAACTCTTCAACATTATCCTCACTGCAGGTATTTCCCCCGATATTTGGAACCAGGGATTGATCACACCAATCTATAAAAATGGAGACAAATTTGACCCAAATAATTACAGAGGAATTTGCGTTAACAGCAACTTGGGAAAATTCTCTGCAGTATTATAAATAGCAGACTACATCCTTTCCTTGACGAACACAACGTCCTGAGCAGAAGCCAGATTGGATTTCTAAAAAATGATCGTACAACAGACCACATTTACACCCTCCACACTCTTAATTGATAAACAGGTACACCAAAACAAAGGAAAAATCTACTCGTGTTTTGTAGATTTCAAGAAAGCATTTGATTCAATTTGGCACAAAGGTATTTTTTATAAACTAATACAAAGTGGTTTTGGAGGGAAAACATATGATTTTATTAAATCAATGTACACTAAAAACAAACGTTTGGTTAAAATTGGCAACAAGCAAACATACTTCTTCTCTCAGGGATGGGGAGTGAAACAGGGCTGCCCAATAAGTCCAACACTATTTAACATCTACATTAATGAATTGGCAAAAACATTAGAAGAATTGGCAGCACCTGGTATTGCCCTACACAACACTGAAATTAAGTGTCTGCTGTACGCATATGACCTGGTGCTGCTGTCTCCCACTAAGGAGGGTCTGCTGTCTCCCACTAAAGAGGGGTTACAGCAGCACCTAGATCGTCTTCACAGGTTCTGTCAGACCTGGGCTCTGACCGTTAACCTAAAAAAAACAAATATAATGATATTCCAAATAAGGATGACAAATATCAATTCTATTTGGATACAGTTCTATTAGAACACACCAAAAACGACACATATCTAAGACTAAATATCAGCAACACAGGTAGCTTTCACATGGCTGTGAATGAGCTGAGAGACAAAGCAAGAAGAGCATTCTATGCCATTAAAAGGAACATCAATATCTAAATTCCAATTAGAATCTGGCTCAACATTTTTCAATCAGTTCTAGAACCAATTGCTCTATATGGCAGTGAAGTATGGGGTCCAATCTCTAATAATGAATTTACCAAATGGGACAAACATCCAATTGAAATACTGCATGCAGAGTTTTGCAAGTGCAAAGAAAAACTCAAAATAATGCATGTAGAGCAGAATTGGGCCAATACCCCCTCCCTCATTCGAATAGAAAAAAGAGCCATCACATTTTACAACCATCTAACAACAAGTGACCCCAAAACATTCCATCACACAGCTCTACAATGTCAAGAGATGAAACAAGAGAAGAGTCCCCTCAGCCAGCTGGTTCTGAGGCTCAGTTCACCAACCCCATAGAGCCTCAGGACAGCACTCAGAAAATCTGGCCCAACCAAATCATCACAAAATAAAAATATATCACCTATTGGAAAGACACCACAAAAAAATCAAAGTAAACTTCAATGCTGTTTGGCTCTAAACAGACAGTACATGGTGGCTGACTATCTGACCACTGTGACTGATAGAAAACTGAGGAAAACATTGACTAGGTACAGACTCAGTGAGCACAGTCTGGCTATAGAGACCGGTCGTCACAGACAAACCTGGCTGCCCAGAGAGGACAGGCTGTGCTCACTCTGCTCCAGGGGAGAGGTAGAGACAGAGCTGCATTTCCTATTACACTGTGACAAATACTCAGACCTAAGAGAATATTTCTTTCCCAAAATTATAACTCAATACAAAGAATTTGAAACTATAAATCATGAAGAAAAAATCAAATATTTATTGGGTGAAAAGCCAAAATGTGCAGTTTTGGCAGCCAAATATGTGTCCTCCTGCCACAATCTGAGGGACAGCCAGTGAAAAGTGCAAAGTAATGTCGATAATATTTCCCATCTCGTTATGTTTTATCTTTCATACCATGTCACGTGTCTTCTCAGTCATGAGAGAGAGACTGTATTCTCAGTCATGTTGACACTGTTCTACTACTAATGTATTGTTGTTCTCATTAATATTGTTGTTGTAGTTGTTGTTAATGGTAATCCCATGTCCACTACTACTATTATTATTGCTGTTGGTCCCACCATTTATTTATATATACATATTTTTTATATATAAATATATATTTTCATTTGATTTATATTCTTCGATATGTATACTTTGACAATGTAAGTTATAATGAACTTGCCATGTCAATTGAATTGACAGAGAGACAGAGAGATAAGGGTGGAGAGAGAGAAAGAAAGAGAGAGAGTGAGAGAGAGAGTGAGAGAGAGAGGGAGACAGATAGAGATAAACAGAGAGAGAGAGAGAGAGGGAGACAGATAGAGATAAACAGAGAGAGAGAGAGAGAGAGACAGATAGAGATAAACAGAGAGAGAGAGAGAGGGAGACAGATAGAGATAAACAGAGAGAGAGAGAGAGAGAGAGAGAGAGAGACAGATAGAGATAAACAGAGAGAGAGAGAGGGAGACAGATAGAGATAAACAGAGACAGAGAGGGAGACAGATAGAGATAAACAGAGAGAGAGAGACAGAGACAGACAGAGAGAAAGAGAGAGAGAGAGAGAGAGAGAGAGAGAGAGAGAGAGAAAGAGTAAGACCTTCTGTCTGAGGACAAACTAGGTTCACCTAGCCACATAACAATACACACAGGCACAAATGACCTGAGAGCACAGCAGGAAAGGGTGGCCACAGCACTGAAGGGAGTGATTGAAAAAGCTTTTTCTACTTTCCCCAATGCACAAGTGGTTATCTCCACCCTGCTACCACGAAAAGACTTCCACCCTGCCACAATACGCAAGTATTTCCCGTGACTGTGCCTCAAAACCAAATGTGTTCCTGGCCCACCACTCCACCCTGGACTTGAACAGCCTCTATGACCAGGTCCACCTCTACAAGGCAGCAGTGCCCACCTTTGCCCGGACTCTAAAGGACATCGCTCTCAAACGTATCCCCAACACTTCACACAGGAGCAACAGATCAATAGACACCCCACCCAGACCTGCGGGACCCCCCCCTGGACCTACACATAGAGGACCCACGGCAAGAGGACATCCAGACCACAGCAACCCCAACCACATCCACACCCCAACCAATCAACACCCCCCCACATCAACCATGCCCACACCCCATTTAGGCCCCCTTAGATCAGACCTATGCCCCTCCTGCCCACCCCATGCACCCCACCCTCGCAAAGAGGGCCTCAACATGGAAGTCACACATACGCCCAGGTAGCGAGCGGGCAAACAGGCCCAACCCCCACTCTCACACTCGCCCAAGCCAATGGCATGTACCAGATGCCCAGCAGGCTCTGCTCACACTTACTGGCCTGAGGCCAAACCAACAACATTGGACACTTTATGGAACACAAATCCTTCACTATATCATCCTGGAATATCCAAGGCCTGAGGTCATCTGCCTTTGGCCTAAAGAGCAGGAACCCGGACTTCATCAAATAAATCGGTAGTACAGACATTGTCATCCTGCAAGAAATCCTCTGTGTACAATGAACACCAAATAATGCATGCAGAGCAGAATTAGGCCGAATCCCACTAATTATCAAAATCCAGAAAAGAGCCATTAAATTCTACAACCACCTAAAAGGAAATGATTCCCAAACCTTCCATAACAAAGCCATCACCTACAGAGAGATGAACCTGGAGAAGAGTCCTCCGCTAAGCAAGCTGGTCCTGGGGCTCTGTTCACAAACACAAACACACCCCACAGAGCCCCAGGACAGCAACACAATTAGACCCAATCAAATCTTGAGAAAACAAAAAGATAATTACTTGACACATTGGAAAGAATTAACAATAAAACAGAGCAAACTAGAATGCTATTTGGCCCTAAACAGAGAGAACACAGTGGCAGAATACCTGACCACTGTGACTGACCCAAACTTAAGGAAAGCTTTGACTATGTACAGACTCAGTGAGCATAGCCTTGCTATTGAGAAAGGCCACCGTAGGCAGACATGGCTCTCAAGAGAAGACAGGCTATGTGCACACTGCCCACAAAGAAAAGGTGGAAACTGAGCTGCACTTCCCAACCTCCTGTCCAATGTATGACCATATTAGAGACACATATTTTCCTCAGATTACACAGATCCACAAAGAATTCGAAAACAAACTTGATTTTGATAAACTCCCATATCTATTGGGTGAAATACCAGTGTGCCATCACAGCAGCAAGATTTGTGACCTGTTGCCACAAGAAAAGGGCAACCAATGAAGAACAAATACCATTGTAAATACAACCCATATTTATGGTTATTTATTTTCCCTTGTGTACTTTGACCATTTGTACATCGTTGCAACACTGTATATAAACGTAATATGACGTTTGTAAATGTCTTTATTGTTTTGAAACTTCTGTATGTGTAATGTTTACTGTTATTTTTTATTGTTTATTTCACTTTTGTATATTATCTACCTTACTTCAAAACAACAGAAAAACCATTATACAAATAACACAGCAAAATCTCTTATTAACAACGCACATGTTCATTCACAATCGACATAAAATGGCAGCTACTCTCAGTACGATGCTATTCTTCACTACAACCGTGCAGGGCTCATATTACTCTCTTCAAACTTAACTCTAACTTCCTCAAGATGTTACTAAGACACATCTTAAACCTTTTTTAAATCATCAATAAAGTACCTGAAAACAGGGGAGAAATAATCACGAGAGTGATAAGGTATTGTTTTCTCAATTAAATTTTTAGTTCAATGAGAAAAGAACGCGATTTCCCCAGGAATATGGGTGGAGACCAGAGCAATCGATCTCAGGCTCATAGATTAAGAGCATTTCGTAGATCACAGATGAACACTTTTAGGCACCACAAAATAAAGTAATCAATATAATGTTTACACATTCCTCTCACAATTCGTACCCTTTGTACGCTTGACGGATTTGAACTTTAACACAATTATATGAATGTTATCAACCTCTATCAACTAATACTGAATGCATCTTTTTAACCTTAGATGTTTTAAGATCCTCACATACTATGAATTTACTTATACTTTTTAATGTATAACAGGCTATGAATATTTCCTTTAACCTGTCACATTAACGCATGTTTCCCATGCCAATAAAGCCCCTTGAATTGAATTGAATTGAGAGAGAGAGAGAGAGAGAGAGAGAGAGAGAGAGAGAGAGAGAGAGAGAGAGAGAGAGAGAGAGAGAGAGAAAGAAGAAAAGAAGAAAGAAAAGAGAGAGAGTGGCGGATAGATTCTTTCAAGTAGATCCATGAGAATTCTGGTGCGATGCTGTGAGGGGATGGGCCTGGTTCGGGGTAAAATGGATGTGATTGTTAGTGAGAGTAGACCCTGGTCATCCAGCCAGCAGCCGAACAGAGGAGGCCAGTGTGAGGGCTCTCTCAGCGGGAAGGATAGACAGTGGGAGAGAGAGGCTCTAGCTACATGTGCCTAAACAGTAGGTCTCGGCCGTGTAGGTGGACAATTACCATTAATCTCAGCCAAGTTTTGTTGTGATAGATGAGGGTGGAACGTGCTTGACTCTAGTTTCTTCAATACACAGCAATTTGAATACTGATAAACAGTATCAAATGGTAATCTCATAGTTGTCTTTAGATGTCTTAAAAGGCCAGAAGTCACTTGATGGAGTTGGGTTGACTCAATTCATTTCAAGGCTAAACACATTTGATATACAGCTGTATTGTGTAACTCCTGACGAGGGAGGTTTGGGCTGATCTGAGAACAGGGGTCAGAGGTGATCTACGACTGGACGGTCCCACTCCTGCTGGCATGCCGCACACACAAGCATGCACATTCACACACTTGCACGAGCGCACGCACACAGATGTCCAGGCCAGAGGCTCAAACAATGGGGCTTGCAATGCAGACCCAACTGCAAACCCATCATTTATATCCAGTACATTTACACACTCACTAAGTCAGTACAGTATGTGGAGATAAGCAGAGGCATACGTAGACACGCGCACAACTACAAACACACACCCGTGCATAGAAATTCACACACGATCTGCATTGATAGATAGCCTACATGCGCACTACATTGCCCACTGTGTCTGGTATGTTTTGTAGACTACTGTATATTGACATGCACTGTCCACACTCCAGCAGACAAATCAATGAATGCATTATGTCAGATTTTTTTAATGTATTATTTTATGTATTATTTCTTACATTGTTATCCCAGAAAATCTCAAGTGTTATTTCATACAGCCGGGAAGAACTTTTGGATATAAAAGCGATGTCAACTTACCAACATTACGACCAGGAATACGTTTTCCGGAAGCGGATCCTTTGTTCGGACCTCCACCCTGGACATTGGATCTAATCCCAGAGGCCGACCCAAAACAACGTGGTCGCCGCTGGAGAGGCAGATGGAGCGGCCTACTGGTCAGACTGAGAAGGCGAGCACACCATCCACCGCTTTCGAGCATATTACTCGCCAATGTCCATTCTCTACATAACAAGGTGGATGAAATTAGGGCACGAGTTGCCTTCCAGAGAGACATCAGAGATTGTAACATTCTCTGTTTCACGGAAACATGGTTCACTCGGGATATGTTGTCGGTACAGCCACCCGGTTTCTTCATGTGTCGTGCCGACAGAAACAAACATCTCTCTGGTAAAAAGAAGGGCAGGAGATTTATGCCTTATGATTAACGACTCATGGTGTAATCACAACAACATACAGGAACTCAAGTCCTTTTGTTCACCTGACCTATAATTCATTACAATCAAATGACGACCACATTATCTTCCAAGAGAATTCTCTTAGATTATAGTCACAGCCTTGTATATCCCCCCAAGCAAATATCTCGTTGTCTCTGAAAGAACTTCACTGGACTCTATGTAAACTGTAAACCATACATCCCGAGGCTGCATTTATTGTTGCTGGGTATTTTAAACAAAGCTAACCTGAAAACAACACTTCCTAAATTCTATCAGCATATTGAATGCATGACGCGATCTCGTAGCATTCTGGATCATTGCTACTCTAACTTCCGCAACGCATACAAAGCCCTCGTCCTGCCTTCGGCAAATCTGACCACGACTCCATTTTGTTGCTCCCAGCCTATAGACAGGAACTAAAACAGGAAACGCCCGTGCTCAGGTTTAAACAACGGTGGTCTGACCAATCGGATTCCACACTTCAAGACTGCTTCAATCATGTGGACTGGGATATGTTCCGGATAGCCTCAGATAATAACATTGATGTATACGCTGACTCTGTGAGCGAGTTAATTAGCAAGTGCATTGGAGATGTTGTACCCACTGTGAGTAAAACATTTAAATGTGTTAACCCTCTCAAAGCTGCCGGCCCAGATGGCATCCCTAGCCGCGTCCTCCTTGGACATATTCAATCAATCCCTATCCCAGTCTGTTGACCTCACATGCTTCAAGATGGCCACCATTGTTCCAGTTCTCAAGAAAGCAAAGGTAACTGAACTAAATGACTAAATGACCATTGCACTCACTTCTGTCATCATGAAGTGCTTTGAGAGACTAGTCAAGGATCATATCACCTCCACCCTACCTGATACCCTAGACCTCCTCCAATTTGTTTACCGCCCAAATAGGTCCACAGACGATCACACTGCCCTATCACATCTGGATAAGAGGAATACCTATGTAAGTATGCTGTTCATTGACTACAGCTCAGCATTTAAAACCTTAGTCGCCTTGAAACTCGTCACTAAGCTCGAGAACCTGGGTCTAGACCCCGCCCTGTGCAACTGGGTCCTGGATTTTTTTGAAGGGCCGCCCCCAGGTGTTGAAGGTAGGAAACAACATCTCTGCCCCGCTGACCCTCTACACTGGGGCCCCACAAGGGTGCGTTCTCAGTCCTCTCCTGTACACCCTGTTCACCCATGACTGCATGGCTACACTACAGTGGTAGGCCTCATTACCAACAACAACGAGACGACCTACAGGGAGCAGGTGAGGGCCCTCGGAGTGTGGTGTCAGGAAAATAACCTCTCACTCAATGTCAACAAAACAAAGGAGAGGATCGTGGACTTTAGGAAACAGCAGATGGAGCACCCCCCATCCACATTGATGGGACAGTAGTGGAGAAGATCGAAAGTTTTAAGTTCCTCTGCGTACACATTACGGACAAACTGAAATGGTCCACCCACACAGACAGCGTGGTGAAGAAGGCGCAACAGCGCCTCTTCAACCTCAGGAGGCTGAAGAAATTTGGCTTGTCACCTAAAACACTCACAAACTTTTACGGATGCACAATCGAGAGCATCCTGTTGGACTGTATCACAGCCTGGTACGGCAACTCCACTGCCCTCAACCGCAAGACTCTCCAGAGGGTAGTGCGGTCTGCACAACGCATCACCGGGGGCAAACTACCTGCCCTCCAGGACACCGACAGCACCCGATGTCACAGGAGGGCCAAAAAGATTATCAAGGACAACAACCACCCTAGTCACACTGCCTGTTCACCCTGCTATCATCCAGAAGGCTAGGTCGGTACAGGTGCATCAAAGCTGGGCCCGAGAGACTGAAAAACAGCTTCTATCTCAAGGCCATCCGACTGTTAAACAGCTGTCACTAACATAGAGGCTGCTGCCAACATACCGACTCAAATTTATGGCCACTTAAATAAATGGACTTGTAAATGGACAAAGTTATTACTAGTCACATTAAATAGTGGCACTTTAATAATGTTTACATATCCTACATTACTCATCTCATATGTATATACTGTACTCTATACCATCTACTGCATATTGACTATGCCGTACGGCCATCGCTCATCCATATATTTATATGTACATATTCTATTCATCCCTTTACATTTGTGTGTATTTGTGTGTATAAGGTTGTTGTTGTGAATTTGTTAGATTACTTGTTAGATATTACTGCATTGTCAGAACTAGAAGCACAAGCATTTCACTACTCTAGCATTAACATCTGCTATCCATGTGTATGTGACCAATAACATTTGATTTGATTTGACATGAACTGGGAAGTGAAAGAATATTCTCAGTAGACATACACTTACAGTAATTTAACCTTATTGAGGAGAGGAGATTTATACTATTGAGATGCACCACTGTCCCATAAGAATGGGGTACATTGAAGTTGACATTTAAAATGGTTAAGGGTTAAGGTTACGGTTAGGTACGGGTTATGGTTAGGGTAAGGGTAAAGGTAAGGGTAGGGGTTAAGGTTCCAGAGTAGGGCAGCGGTCTAAGGCACTGCATCTCAGTGCTAGAGGCGTCATAACAGACTCTGGTTTGATTCCAGGCTGTATCACAACCGGCTGTGATTGGGAGTTCCATAGGGAGGTGCACATTTGGCCCAGCGTCGTCCGGGGATAGGGTTTGGCAAGGGAAGACCGTCATTGTAAATAATAATTTGTTCTTAACTGACTTGCCTAGTTAAATAAAGGTTAAATAAAAATAAAAAGGGTTTTGTTTAGAGTGTGACCTCCCAATACCTCCCAAGGATTCCAGATTGGAATCAACATAAGAATGGTTATCATCGTCTACCGCCACCTGTTGGGAGGAAACTAGAAATACAATCATACACTTGAGAACTATCTTTAATGATCTTTAATCGGACTGGAGATTAGATGTTTATTAAAAAATGCTTGTAAAATCAAGCAAACTGCAATCTATTCGTATATGTTTTTTTATACGGCAATCGTTAAAGTTTTATAAAGTTTTTGCGCACCTTTCCTACGTCATCCGCTGGGAAAGCGGAAACGGAAATAACTATTTGGCACAGTGTTTGCAAATCTGCTGTGAGCAACAACGTGAATTAATTAACTTATTTACTCCTAAAATGGCTCTTGAATCAAGAATCACACAAGAAGAGATACGAAAAATCCCCGAAAAGCCTATCGACCGAGAAAAGGTAGCTATATAAGCACTTTATCTTCGCTTGGTTTGTGAGACAGCAATTCGCTAACGGAGTTAGCATTAACGAGCCTGCTGTGCTAGCAAATGCAGCTGCACTGCTTGAACTGTGCAAGTGACTCCCACTTCAAACTAAACTAACTGGTTGTAGTTCTGTAATCGGCTATACGGGCATTTAATATTTTTTTCTGCTACCACATTTTTTAAGAGACTAGCCACGTTCCTGTCTAACCAGTTAACTAACTGTTTGTGTCTATAGACTTGTCCTCTTCTGCTGCGGGTATTTACGACCAACGGTGGCAGGCATCACAGAGGGGACGAATTCGCACGAGGACAAGTCCCTTCAAGTGAGCTGCAAATCTACACATGGTAAGAATATATAAATGGATGGCTGCACCTAGGTTCACGTAAGCCAAGGTGCAGGACCGGCAGGTAGCCTAGTGGTTAGAGCGTTGGGCCAGTAACTAGATCGAAACTAGATCGAATCTTACCTAGTTAAATAAAGGTTTAAAAAATGTGATAGCCAGTGCTTGAATTGGACTGAAATAGGTTCCGGTGTTGTTTCTGAAAATCTCCCCTCTGCCAGAATCCCCCCCCCTTCTAATTTCATACATTTTGTGGCTAGAGTTAAATACTTTCTGTGGCACACATCGGAGTCAAATACTTTCTATAGAACAAACTTCACGTCAGGCAACCAAAAGTAATAATTAATGTGTGTTATATTAAACAAAGAGGCGGGAGTAAAATGTTGGCAAGCAATAAACATTTCAGAACAACTTTGTCTGAATTCTTATCCTTACACTTTCAAACATACTAGTCGAATAAGACATGGAGAGATGACGAATTTTGGCAAAGAGATTTATTTATAGACAAAAGCAGTAGAGGATTGTACAGGTGACATGGGCAGCTGCCGGGGGTGGAACGAGGCCCGGGGGCAGGCGCTGAGAGGGGGGTTCGCCCAGGGCGCCATACAAGCTATAACCGCCACGTACACTTGAAACATATAGCCAAACTGCAGACCAAATGCTTTCTGCTACTAAGATCAGTGAAATGTAGGCTAAGCTGACAACTGAGTGAAGAGCAGAAATATGAACTAGCAACCAAGCCTCAGAAATGAAGAACGCGAAGGGAGGGGGGGATTTTCGGCACTCATTTTGGGTGTCGTTACTGTTTATATTTAGGCGCATTAGCGCCACAATACTTTTGAGCTAATATTCTATAAGACATGCACAAACTCAAGGAGAAAAAATGTGGTACTTGCACTCTGCTCTGCCCAAGTTGAGCACTGGTGATAGTGTTGTGTGTGTTATACAGGGTACCATGGCTACATAGTTTTGATTATTGTTGTGACATGATGTTCTGTCCTTCTCCTGAAGGATGGATGCCTCGCTAAAGGAGCTGACCAGCCTAGTGAAGGAGGTGTACCCTGATGCTCGGAAGAAAGGAACACACTTTGGTTTCGCCATCGTTTATCCTGAGCCCAAAAGAAATGGCTACAGGTTAGTATACTACTCTACGGCCCTAGCTTAAAGGTAGAGTCAGCAGGAAGATGTACAGGCACAAAGTAAACCGCATTGTGGGTCAATTTCAGTAACAACTAAGAACTTTGAAGCCTAAGTCTCAACTTCTCTGCTGTTTTGGTCCCGTGGCTATCACACTATAACAGCATGAGGCGAACCCATTCACATCTGCAGATACTGTGTGTGACTGTGAGAGCGAAGTCTTGCATCTTGCTCATCTCAATATCTGCGGTGCTGCTCGTGGCAATGTCATATCATTGGGTCTACCTTCAGGGCAACTGGGCTGTTGTAGATTGAAGTCAGGCTATGCTCTATAATCTTGGACACAGGGTGTGCACGGTTTTGTTCCAGCCCAGTACAAACACACCAGGGTTTCTGTTAGGAAAATGTGGCGCCGGACAACATGACCGGGAAGATTTGAAAACGTGTCCATATGGCAGAGGCTGGTGATCTCGTGTTAGTAGACTTTTACATTCAATGACATTTTAATTTAGATTTTTATGATTAAACATTTCACAATGATTTTGAGAAACAAAAACGTTATTGAAATGAAACTGGTCCAAGAAAACGAGTATCTGAAAATATAACTAGCAGGCAGAACGATAGACATGGTAGGATAAATTGTAAGTTTCCCCAAACTTGATACTCACGTGCTGCCTTTGAAGTCTATATAAAATAATTGCCTCCACGTTTCCATGGTCGGATTTTGCCTATACGCTACTTTGAAGCAAGGTAAGATATGTCTCATAATATTAAATCAAATATTCAGGTTTCAAACAATTAAGTATTTAAAAAACAAAATGCATAGTGTCTCCAGCTCACATTGTAAAGTGGTGGGTGATGTGCTGATAGCCTGTTGACCTGTACTTGAATGGTGAATGGGAGGCACACTTCAATTACCAGTTGAAAAATAAAAATACTAGCTATTTTTTAAAATCGTATACTAAAACTGAAATTGTTGTGCATTGATTCAGCTGATAAATCACATGTTTTACTCCAGCAGTAACCCGTAGAGGAGCTGCAGGAGAAATCCCGCTTAAAATAGGCTGTGTATGCATGTGTGATAGTTGTATTGGATAAATAAGATACACGATGAGTATCAAACAGGACAATTTGAATTCCACTAAATTATTCAAATGATCCTATAGACCAATAAGCATGACAGTCAACTGTATTTCCATCAATGATTAAAAAGCAATCTTTTGCAACTGGATTTGTTATATTTTGGCTGGCAACATTTTTATTCATTGGCTTAGTTTGTTTTATGGCTAAAGCCTGCATGAGCTGGCTAATGGAACCCTGTAACACACCTGACTTAATTAAAGTGAGACTCGGCGTCATGTTGTCACGAGCAGCAGGATGAACCGCAGGGTTTTCAGATGAGTGCAATGCAAGACGTTGCACTGGCAAAAAATATCTGCGTAGGTGCACTACACGCTGCTGCATTAGACTTATTCTAAAATGGATTCAATTGTTTTTTTGCCTCATTCTACACATCCCATAATGATGAAGCAAAACAGGTTTTATTTGTAAAAAAAAAAACTGTGTATATATATATATATATATATATATATATATATATATATATATATATATATATATATATACTTAAGTATTCATATCCTTTACTCAGTACTTTGTTGAAGCACTTATGGCAGCGACTACAGCATCAAGTCTTCTTGGGTATGACGCTACAAGCTTGGCACACCTGTATTTGGGGAGTTTCTCCCATTCTTCTCTGCAGATCCTCTCAAGCTCTGTCAGGTTGGGTGGGGAGTGTCATTGCACAGCTATTCTCAGGTCTCTCCAGAGATGTTCGATCGGGTTCAAGTCCGGGCTCTGGTTGGGCCACTCAGACATTCATTGACTTGTCCCGAAGTCAGTCCTGCATTGGCTGTGTGCTTAGGGTCGTTGTCCTTTTGGAAGGTGAACCTTCGCCCCAGTCTGAGGTTCTGAGCACTCTGGAGCAGGTTTTCATCAAGGATCGCTCTGTACTTTTCTCCGCTCATCTTTCCCTTAATCCTGACAAGTCTCCCAGTCAATGCCGCTGAAAAACATCCCACAGCATGATGCCACCATACTTCACTGTACGGATAGTGCCAGGTTTCCTCAAGATGTGAGGCTTAGCATTCAGGCCACATAGTTCAATCTTGGTTTCATCAGACCAGAGAATCTTGTTTCTCATGGTGTGATAGTCCTTTGGGTACCTTTTGGGAAACTCCAAGTGGGCTGTCATGTGCTTTTTACTGAGTGGCGGCTTCCGTCTGGCCATTCTACCATGAAGGCCTGATTGGTGGAGTGCTGCAGAGATGGTTGTTTTTCTCGAAGGTTCTCCCATCTCCACAGAGGAACTCTGGAGCTCTGTCGGTGACCATCAGGTTCTTGGTCACCTCCCGAAACAAGGCCCTTCTCCCCCAATTGCTCAGTTTGGCTGGGAGGCCTGTTCTAGGAAGAGTCTTGGTGGTTCCAAACTTATTTAATTTAAGAATGATGGAGGCCACTGTGTTCTTGGCTATCTTCAATGCTGCAGAAATGTTTGGTACCCTTCCCCAGATCTGTGCCTTGACACAATCCTGTCTCGGAGCTCTACAGACAATTCCTTTCGACCTGCTTTGGTTTTTGCTCTGACATGCACTGTCAACTGTGGGACCGTATATAGACAGGTGTGTGCCTTTCCAAATCATGTCCAATCAATTGAATTTATCACAGGTCTAATCAAGTTGTAGAAACATCTCAAGGATGATCAATAGGAACAGGATGCACCTGAGCTCAATTTCAAGGCTCAAAGCAAATGGTCTGAATAGTTATGTAAATACGGTATTTAACATTTTTAAAAAGCAAAAAAATATACTTTTTTCTCTGTCATTATGGGGTTTTGTGTGTAGATTAATGAGGGAAAACAATTAATTTAATACATTTTAGAATAAGGCTGTAACATAAGAAAATGTCAAGGCGTCTGAATACTTTCCGAATGCTCTGTAGTTGTTGCGGAAGTCGGCCAGACATTGCTGTTTGCTTTGCATTGCTGACTACCTTAAATCCAGAGCTTGGTGGTCAGTGGATTAGGTAAATCGGCTGTTTGCCTTTTTAAAAGTATTTAAACATGGCCTCTGTTGTTTGATTGGATGATGTCATTATGAAAGTACTGTTGTCTCATCCACGGTCTCTATGGTTACAGAGTGAAAGACATCGGCAACACTGTGTCAGGCAGGAAGGGGGAAAATGACTCCATGACGCTACAGTCGCAGCGCTTCCAGATAGGAGACTACCTGGACATAGCCATCACACCACCCAACAGAGCCCCCCCACTAAACCCACGCATGGGCATGGGGAGGCCCTTCTGAACGCATCCACACCTGAACATAACCATCATATCACAAAACCCAAACCCACCTCTAAACATACATAAAGCCTTTCTGATCACACTGACTGACTCTTACCATCTCTCAGGAGACTACCGTGACTTTCAATAGGGCCATCCTTCAGATTTCACTGTCCCCCACATACATGCTTTTTTTGGGGCCCTTTTATCTTCTGATAGATTATATTTCAGACATGTATGTTACTTTTTTACCCTCATGTGAAATAAAGTTGCCGTCTTACAATAAAACAATTTCTGTCATTCCTTTTTATAACAATACCAGCAGAAAGAGTGTTTGCGTAATGCCTGGTCTAGTGTAGTTGGGGTTGTTGCAATGTCATAATGGTTCCTGTAGGGGGCAGCATTAAGACACAAATACTGTTAACACAGTCTAGAGTCTAGACCCTTCCCACTAGAACAGAGGAAGCCATCTGGGGCCTTGTTTCCTTTCATCCCAGCTCGTCTGTTTCCAAAAACTTTTCTTGGAATGTTTCTTTTTTTTCATCCCTAATGTACTATTTATTTTATTTTTTCCCCCTTGTGAAGACTGATGTAATAAAGCTGTTGGCATGGTGATTGCTCGACCCCTGATTTCTGGAATCCAGCTGTAATGAGGACTGAACATCAGGGCTGGCGGGCGCATCACAGATATGATGGATCCCTGTAGTCCTGCAGAACCAAACCTGTACTGTCATCTAGACCAGGGAATCCCTCTGCCATCTGCTCATCTGGTTTGGATCCAGTTATTGAATCTGATGTTTTATATTATTGATGAATGTCTCTTATACTTCACTTAGGAGAGACCTTATAGAGCCCATAGACAATATATCAGTTGCCTGTAATTCTAATTGTTCTAGATCTATGATCGACTCTACCAATAAGAATAGCCTATTTTAATGTTCTTGTCCCATAGCTACAAAGCGTCTCAGGGTAGGAGTGCTGATCTAGGATACGTTTGGCCTTTTGGATCATATTTAAAATATATGGACAGGTCCTAGATCAGCACTGCTACTCTGATTTGCTTTGTGGACATGGGAACAGGTCTTGAATTTTTTTCTTCACTTGACAAAATTCTGATGTAGCCTTAAAAAATGATTGTATAAACAGTGACAATGCCTTTCTTTGTAATGTAGTAATCCTCAGTGAGTTTGAAGACCTGCTCCTGTCTCTGCATTCTAAGGTCTGCGATGATTGATAATGCATCACTGCTAATGTTGTCGGTCATTAATTCACATTACACACTGCTATCATTGGATGCAGCAGACTGAGAAAGGTTATGACACCATTGAGGGTTTTATTAGAGATGAATATTTGCACATATTATATAAGAATTAAGTATGACATCAAAACATGGCCATATACGGTGTTTACAGCTGTGTCCCCTGAGGGACAATAATGTTTTTCTTATCTTACATCTCTCGTATCTGCATAAGGCATCCTGATTTGTTTGTGGTGGTTATCGTCAACATTGTCTATGTGGCGACACATGCCTTGCAGAATAAGTTGATGCATATTTCCTGAAGAAGATATTCATCTGAGGCTCAGCGGTTTTGATGTGACTCCCATTACATTCCTCCAATGGTTTCTACAGGGAACAAACAATTAAAACAGTGACATGCTGACCACTGAATCACCCACAGTCAGGAGCGTTGCAGTATAATGCTTCTAGCTTAGGCTAATTTACAGCACCGTTGATCTGTTGATTCTCAGATACACCGGAACAACCTCGGAATAGGTTGTCATGTCAGATCAGTGGTCCAGTCACTGGGGTTATTGAGCCAACTATATACTGTAATAGCGTAATGGGTATTGTGTCTCTGAAATGTGAAGAGACATCACAGAGAATAACACAACAGACTGACGCTTCAGTGGCAATTTGCTTTAATGACAACCGACATTTGAATCAGAGGAGCAAACCATTTTTCATCAGAGCAAATATCGGCTGAGTTATTCCACCTGAGCTACGCAGAGAGGCCACGGTGGGCATTCAGAGTAAATGGGAAGAGATGTAAAGACAAGCCCATGTTTTAGGGAGAGAGCGTTTTCTCTCTGCCTGCACGCCATCCCGGTTCATTCATTCAACACGCTGCTGTCAGACGGGTGTGTGAGGGCGGGAAACCTGTTTATTCTCTGAGAGCAATCGCTGGGTTTATTTATAGTTGGCTCCCAACTGGGTGTGCGGCACTTGGAGAAATTGCCAATGAAGGAGCAAGCACACCAATGATTGCGGGACTGCATTGGTGAGACAGACACAGCTGCGACAATGGACATGATGGATAGAAAGGAGTAGAACATGAATGAAGAAATGAAGCAGCACTCACACACCCAATTTCCTTCCTTTGCCAATTAAATGAATGGTTTTAATATAAGTGAGTATCCTAGATTGGATTAGAATTGCAGATTATATGATATGATATTAACAGGCACTAAACGTGCACTCTTGATTCAGCCACATCCATCATATTACACATGCAACAGTGTGCTCATGCCAAGAAGTGTGTGTGTGTGTTTATTTTACATCTTTGACCTGATGGTGTACTCAGCCCAGTCGCCACCCAGTCGTAGCTGAGCACTGTCCAACGGGCTAATTGAGATGAATAGTTATTTCCCTGTGTGCGGTGGTGCTACCAGTCCAGTAGGGCTGGGCGACTCTACAGAGTTATCGACAGAGTTTGGCTTGCCTTTGGCCATTATTGTTTTCAACCAAAAGCCCTTGTTGAAATCAAAATGGACAAATTCTAATACCATTGTCTTTTAACATTATTATGACGTACACTAAGTATACAAAATATTAAAGATGCACTATGCAGAAATTGCTCCGGCATTTCCTTGTTGCTAAAATTTGAATAGTTAGCCTAATTTCAGTTTGTGTGAAAAAACAAGCAATAATAGTGTAGATAATCATTGTAACACCAAAACCGCTGTGAAATATCTTTCCCATAACCATGAATATAGTATTTTCAGCTATTTGAAGCTGGTGTATAAAAACAAAAGTAAAAGACACAAACACAAAATTTAAGAATGGGAAGCATAGAAATAGTGCACATAGAACAGATACACCACTTCTTAGATCTATAACACAAAAAGTTACATATTGCAGCTTTAAGAACACCTTCCTAATATTGAGTTGTCCAGACCTGTGCCTGGGTGCATCTTCTACTGGCAGCCTCTTCAGCCACCCACTCTGGTCTGAGTCACAGACCATGGCATCAGCCTGGCAAGATGACCTTGAACTTACCCTGGAGGCTCATGGGACAGGGGCCAGTGTGTGTGTCCGATATGGACGGCTGACATTAAATGGCATTTCTGGCAGCAGGTGTGTTTGAAGGAAACCTATTAAGAAAGAGACTCACCCCATCTCTCTCTCTCTCTCTCTCTCTCTCTCTCTCTCTCTCTCTCTCTCTCTCTCTCTCTCTCACTTACTCTCTCTCTCTCTCTCTCTCTCTCTCTCTCTCTCTCTCTCTCTCTCTCTCTCTCTCTCTCTCTCTCTCTCTTTACTCCCCCTTCTCTCTCTCAACCTATCTATTTATGTTTCTACCTATTTACACTGCATTCGGAAAGTACTCAGACCCCTTGACTTTTTCCACATTTTGTTACATTGCAGCCTTATTCTAAAATGGATGAAATAACATTTTACACACAATACCCCATAATGACAAAGCGAAAACTGGTTTTTAGAATGTTTTGCAAATACAAAAATACTTCCTCTGTGGAGATGGGAAATTCCAGTAGAAAAACCATCTCGGCAGCACTTCACCAATTAGGCCTTGGTGGTAGAGTGTCCAGACAGAAGCCACTCCTCACTAAAAGGTAAATGACAGCCCACTTGGAGTTTGCCAAAAGGCACCTAAAGACTCTCAGTGTCACGCCCTGACCTTAGAGATCCTTTTAATTCTCTATTTTGGTTAGGTCAGGGTGTGACTAGGGTGGCAATCTAGTTTTCCTATTTCTTTGTTTGGCCTGGTATGGTTCCCAATCGTTGTCTCTGATTGGGGATCATATTTAGGCAGCCTTTTTCCCACCTTAGTTTGTGGGATCTTGTTTTTGTATAGTTGCTGTGTAGCCTGCAGAACTTTACATTTGTTTTTCGGTGTTCATTTTAATAAAAGTAAGATGTTCGTCTACCACGCTGCACCTTGGTCTCCTCATTCAAACGACGAGCGTAACACCCAGACCATGAGAAACAAGATTCTCTGGTCTGATGAAACCAAGATTGAACTCTTTGGTCTGAATGCCAAGCGTCACGTCTGGAGGAAACCTGGCACCATCCCTACGGTGAAGCATGGTGGTGGCAGCATCATGCTGTGGGGATGTTTTTCAGCGGCAGGGACTGGGAGACTAGTCAGGAAAGCTTAACAGAGCAAAGTACGAAGAGATCCTTGATGAAAACCTGCTCCAGAGCGCTCAGGACCTCAGACTGGGGCTTAGGTTCACCTTCCAACAGGACAACGGCCCCAAGCACACAGCCAAGGCAACACAGGAGTGGCTTCGGGACAAGTCTGTGAATGTCCTTGAGATATCCAGCCAGAGCCCGGACTTAAACCTGATCAAACATCTCTGGAGAGACCTGAGAATAGCTGTGCACAACACTCTCCATCCAACCTGACAGAGCTTGAGAGGATCTGCAGAGAAGAATGGGAGAAACTCCCCAAATACAGGTGTGCCAAGCTTGTAGCGTCATACCCAAAAAGACTTGAGGCTGTAATCGCTGCCAAAGGTGCTTCAACAAAGTACTGAGTAACGGGTCTGAATACTTATGTAAATGTGATCTTTTTTTTTTAAATTAATTTTTGCAAAAATGTCTCAAACCCTATTTTTGCTTTGTCATTGTGGGGTATTGTTTGTAGATTGATCGAGGGGAAAAAACAATACAATTAATTTTAGAATAAGGCTGTAACGTAACAAAATGTGGAAAAAGTCAAGGGATCTGAATACTTTCCGAATGCGCTGTATATGTTCAGAGAATATTAGCTGCCTCATTAACTACGTAGCATCACGTTTGAATTCATTAACTGCATTGATGGGAATTTTTCTTCTCCAGCCTCAATGCTTTTTCCAAACTAAGAGGTTTGTATTGGGAACACATTATCAGGAGGTAAAAAGCCCCGGGGCAACATGTTTGACGCCTCTTCTCTAGCGTGTGCTTGTGTGTGTGTGGTGCTGACATGCGTGTTCGTGCGTGCGGTCTATGTGTGTGTCTACAATAGGCTCTCAGCAGAGGTCAATGGGATGTGAACTGTGATTGACAGGTTGAGGAAAGAGGGATGTCAGGCAGGTAATAGAAAAGGCAGTGTGGCAGAGCTCTTTCACTCTCTATTATTCCCTCTCTCCTTTCCTTTGATAACACAGCTGTGAAGAACAGCACACCTCTCGAGACTGCAGGCACTGACACTTCTTTCTGTTTCTTTAGTGTAACAACCATCCAATAGTCATCTACCAACCCTCTATATACCAACCCTCTATATACCAACCCTTTATATACCAACCCTCTATATACCAACCCTTTATATACCAACCCTCTATATACCAACCCTTTATATACCAACCCTCTATATACCAACCCTTTATATACCAACCCTCTATATACCAACCCTTTATATACCAACCCTCTATATACCAACCCTCTATATACCAACCCTCTATATACCAACCCTCTATATACCAACCCTCTATATACCAACCCTCTATATACCAACCCTCTATATACCAACCCTCTATATACCAACCCTCTATATACCAACCCTTTATATACCAACCCTCTATATACCAACCCACTATATACCAACCCTCTATATACCAACCCTCTATATACCAACCCTCTATATACCAACCCTCTATATACCAACCCTCTATATACCAACCCTCTATATACCAACCCTCTATATACCAACCCTCTATATACCAACCCTCTATATACCAACCCTCTATTTACCAACCCTCTATCTACAAACCCTCTATACACCAACCCTCTCCATAAGAACCCTCTATATACCAACCCTCTATATACAAACCCTTTATATACAAACCTTCTATTTACAAATCCTCTATATACAAACCCTTTATGTAAAATGCTAATCCTTATCAACGAAGACAGCACAACCACAACACACACAACAACACTGATTCAAATAGATACCCACTCTCCTTGCATTTGATATTATGCGTTATGTGTCAAATTTGAGAGTTAATGATTTGGTTATAATTCATTATAGCTTCATGTCCTAGCTCAAATATAGTCTGCAACCCCTCATTTCTCTCCCTCTCTCTCTCCCTCTCCCCCTCTCTCTCCCTCTCTCCCCTCCCTCTCCCTCTCTGTCTGTAGATGATTAGATCATCTACAGTTCCTTCAGAAAGTATAAGTACACTCCTTTACTTTTTCCACATGTTGTTGTGTTACAGCCTGAATACAACTGGCCTACAGACAGTACCCCTTAATGTCAAAGTGGAATTATGATTTTCATGTTTAAAAAAAAATAAAAAAATAAAAATAAATAAGTTCAGGAGTAAAAATGGGCTTAAAATTCACATAATAAGTTGCATGGACTATGTGTGCTATAATAGTGTTTAACATGATTTTTGACTACCCCATCTCCCACACATACAGTTGTCAGTAAGGTCGCTCAGGTGAACAGTGAATTTCTAACACAGAAACACAAACACCAGAGAGGTTTTCTAATGCCTCGCAAAGAAGGGCACTTCTTGGTAAAAAAAAAAGATTTAAAAAAGCTGACATTGAATATCCCTTTGAGCATTGTGAAGTTGTTAATTAGTCACTTCAAAGATACAGGTGTCCTTCCTAACTCAGTTGCCAGAGAGGATGGAAACAGCTCAGGGATTTCACAGGCCAATGGTGACTTTAAAACAGTTACTGAGTTTAATGTCTGTGAAAGGAGAAAACTGAGGATGGATCAACAACATTGTAGTTACTCCACAATACTAACCTTGTTGACAGAGTGAAAAGAAGGAAGCCTGTACAAAATATAAATATTCCAAATCATGCATCCTGTTTGCAACAAGGCACTAAAGTAAAACTGCAAAACATGTGTCAAAGAAGTTAACTTGACAACCAACCAACTTGACAGAGCTTGAAGAATAAAAAAAAAAGTGTAAATATTGTACAGTCAAGGTGTGCAAAACTCTGAGAGACTTAGCCAGAACGACTCACAGCTGTAATCGCTGCCAAAATGTGATTCTAACATGTATTGACTCAGGGGTGTGAATACTTTTATGTAAATGCGATTTTTCTGTATTTAATTTTCAAGAAATTAGCAAAGATTTCTGAAAACATGTTTTCACTTTGTCATTATGGGGTATTGTGTGTAGATGGGTGAGAGAGAAAAAAAACTATTTAATCCATTTTGAATTCAGGCTGTAACACAACAAAATGTGGATAAGTCATGGGGTATGAATACTTTCTGAAGGCACTGTATGTTAACGACCGTCTCGTTAAGGGCAAAACAGATTTTTTGTACACTTGCATTTCCTCGCGTGTCAATTATGTTAATTTGACCGCTGACAGTAATGTGCTTGTTGTGGAGGATGAACAGAGAGCTTACCTTCAGCTGAAATGTGTCTGGAGCTTCTCAAGCCCTTAATTGGAGCAGTCTGGTACGCTAATGCTGGGCTTGTACAAAAGCCTGCACACCCTGTATCTCTCCAGGACTGGTTTTGAAGAGTTCTGTTTCTGAGTGGAGCTTACCACAGGTTCAGATGGAGGCCATGTTTAGAGGGCAGTGGCTAGGAGACATACAGGAATGCTGACTGTCCATTTACAATGAGCTCACGGCCTCACAGAGATCCTATTCAATTCCTAATTCTATGTACATCCCCTCCTGTTACGCTAGTCATAGTAGCTAGGTTTCCATCCAAGTAGCGACATATTTTCATGTGAATATTCTAAAATCTGCATTAAACAATATGTGTTTCCATCAGACGGACTTGTTGGGGATAGAAGCCAGTGCGTGATGACGTAGTGCACGTAAAAATCACTTTTGCTCTACGTTCCGAATAGTTCACTGGATTTCCATCACCATTCTTACTCTACCAATGGTTTTGTCACATAGCAAACTTGCACAATCAGTTGTTTTGCACCTGCTCTCTGGACTTTGCTGATAAATGAGAAATATGGATAAGAGTAAAATCATTTTATTTTATTTGATAATTGGCAGCCAAGCACCAATCATCATGTCACCAGCATTCAAATAATAGCCTACCCTCGATGTTTAGCCTATTGGAAATGTGCCTGATCACTGTGCACTTTACCCCCATGTGAAGTTCATCATAACTTATATCATCTGCTGATGCTTTTCCATGTCGTGGTGGTTCGCCCATATCGCCGAGTATGAATATGTATGAATGTATGAATATTTGTGCATAAAGGCATTTCTACCGCCATTTCTCCCATATTTCATTTGACAGACAAAAAAAGATCCCACCATGTCCAACGAGCAAATTGTCTGTCGAGATTTCTGAAATTATACAGACATTTCCTGTTTCTATGAGAGAGAGAGAGAGAGAGAGAGAGAGAGAGACTTGATCATTTTAAAATATATATGTATTTCTGCTTTGTCATGCATATGGAATATGGCAGGTAGATGGAATAACTCTTGTTTATGTTTGTAATTTACAGCGATTTCCTCGGCAAAGTGAATTAGCCTTCAGTCTAAACTGGAGCAACCTGTGGGTGTTGTGGCTGCCCTTCCACTCTGATGCATCTGAGACACTTAAAACGCTCACAAAAAGCCTTTCAGACTAATGGCAAAACATACCACGTTCTCTACAAACCAGCAGGACATAAACCCATCACTCTCTGTTGGAGAGTTAGGAACATAAGCACATTGTTCCCAGTAGAAAACACTTTGCAAATAATTACTCAACAGTTATACAATGTCTTGACTTGTCTTTTGAAGGCGTCGCTACGTTTTTGAATTGACATTCTCCTCTGTTTCGACCGTTTAAAAAGGGGGGTCAACTTTTAGGATTGGATCTTAAGGAATGATTTCATCATACACAGCCGTTGTCAAAAGTCATCTTTGATTTAAAGGTTTCACTCTGGAATGGTTTTGTATGTATTTCAGGATTTCAAGTGACCACAATCTAACAGTGAGCCCAACAGAGATGTATTTCTTTGGCTTTTGTCATTGTCATATTATTTGGTTAAATGACATCAAGAAGAACCTGTTGGAATGTTCAACAAAGGACTGCCTATTCCATCCGTACTCCTCCCAGGCTAACACCTGTGTGTGAGTGTGTGTTGTGAAGTATTGTGACACGCTGAGATTGTTGTCGCTAATTCTGTTTTGTCAGCTCTAATCTTCCATGTCTGAGCTTTACATTTCGAGTCAGAGAAGGGGGCCACGCCCAGGCATTGCTCCTGAGTGTGTATGTGGTGTGTGTGTGTGCTTTGTCTTCATCCACTTGGTATGCCACACACAGATGTAATCTACTTTTATACAGAGTGTTAGTCATCTATGTGATTTGTAGATGGTTGATTGGGATTTAGGTCACACACACACACACACACACACACACACACACACACACACACACACACACACACACACACACACACACACACACACACACACACACACACACACACACACACACACACACACACACACACACACACACACACACACACACACACACACACACACACACACACACACACACACACACACACACACACACACACACACACACACACACACACACACACACACACACACACACACACACACACACACACACACACACACACACACACACACACACACACACACACACACACACACACACACACACACACACACACACACACACACACACACACACACACACACACACACACACACACACACACACACACACACACACACACACACACACACACACACACACACACACACACACACACACACACACACACACACACACACACACACACACACACACACACACACACACACACACACACACACATCCATTTCCCCTGTTTCTGTTTGTGTTCAGGTGACATTTCCTGTATGGTGATATTTTGTTCCATTTCCTGATGATACAGTATCTCCAGGACCCATGCTGCACAACATCGGTAGATGCTATGTGATGTGACATTTTCCCTCTGTGTCTTCCACGGGGATCCCAGTGTGTGTGTGTGTGTGTGTGTGTGTGTGTGTGTGTGTGTTGGTGGTTCAGTTTGACAATGTGACTTTCCTGGTCTCCTTTAGTATCGTTTGATGCTCTGTCAAGTTCACCTGTCTGGCCTTCAGAGATAGAGGCTGTGTGCAGTCTGTCATCTCGTCTAGACAGCCTGTTGTACACTTTCCAGTCACTTACATTCTCTGTAGAGTCAGGAGCACTCACACACGCACGGACGCAAGCACACACACGGACACACACACACACAGTCCTGTTTAACTAATCTTGTGGGGACACACAACTCAGGCCCATTCAAAATCCTATTTTCTGTAACCCTAACCCGAACCATAAGCCTAATCTTAACCCAAAAACCTAACCTTTCACCCTAACCCTAAAACTAACCCTAGTTCCTAATCCTAACCCTTAATGTAATTCTAACACTAATTCTAACCCTAAACCCCCTAGAAAGAGCATTTGACCTCGTGGAGACTAACAAAATGTCCCCAGTTGGTCAAATAACTGTTTGTTTACTATTCTTGTGGGCACTTCAGGTTCCCACAAGAATAGTTAAACATGTCCACGTGTGCACGCTCACACACACACACACACACACACACACACACACACACACACACACACACACACACACACACACACACACACACACACACACACACACACACACACACACACACACACACACACACACACACACACACACACAATACAATAAAATGGACAGACAGGTCCATTTAGTGATTATTGTGAAGGTCACCAAGTCCAATTATATATTTTTTTAAATTCAGATTGAAAACACTTTTGTGATTGAGTCTACTCTCAGCTGTACATCTTTTCTTTGTGATGTTCTGGCAGTGCACTTTCCTATCTTTCTCCCTCTGTCTCTCTCTCTTTGTGACAGTGTGAACGGTGACTATGTCAAGTAGCACAGTGTGGAACATTATGTCTAAATGAACATGGGCTGTGGCAAATAGAATAGACCAGATATGACAGGCATCCAGAGGATTATTCTGTAGCGTCTGCTCTTGATTGGGTGAACTGATGCGGTTTTAATTGGGAATAGCCTCAAGACTCAAGATAATTGAATCTAATTATATATATATATAATATAATATATAATTCACAATGATATTAGCTTATTTTATTCACATTGTTCATTTGAACTTTTAGAAATGTGTAGGTTCTGTTTCTCTGAGATTATCTGAGGTAAACCGATTGTTATTGATTTGAATTAATTCCTCTTTTAATTTAAACGTATAAACAGTTTGCTCAAAGCAAAAGGCATCAAAAGCTGTTTTTTTCTCTTCCGTTTCTCTCAGACCAATTATAAACTTCACAGCTAAATGAATGATTCATGCAGCATATAGAGGAGTAGGTTTACCCCCGTTGTTTGTGGAGAGTTCTGTGGTTATTAGTATTTCAGGACTTTTCTGCATTTAGATACAAAATCCATGGGTTCCCTAAGGGTTTGTTTCCCAACAATCAAGGCCCAAACTCCACGGCTGAAAACATTGAATAATACATCGTTCCTATCTATCCCCTTTCCTTTCTTCCCTCTCTCCTTCCATCCCTCAGCTTCTTCCTCATCTCTCCATCTTCCTCAACCTTTTTCCTGCCATCCCTCCTCGTTCCCTTCCTTCCTTTCCTTCCTTTCTCAATGACCTAAGAGTATAATAATAATATTAATAATGATGAATTAAATTTCTTGAGCGCTTTCATTTACAGACATAAATTGTAAAACTATTTACATTGTGAGCAACCAGTGTAGCATTGGGTCAAAAAAATATGGTGGAAAGAAACCACCATTTCACTTCTGTAGTCTGTGAGGGATACGTTAAAGGTATAGTCCACCCCCAAATTGTAACCAATTAGATGGTGTCAATCTGCTCTTGCATATTTCTCCTAATCCACTGTATAGCCGGATGTACACAACAACAGACGGATTGCAGTATTGACCCAGCTCATCTTCATCAACTACGTGGTGTGATTTTAGGGGGAGTTATTGAGAGCCTTCCTCTCTACTCCAGTGGCTTTAACCTAACTGGTAAAATCATCATTTCTCTCTGTATAGTTTTGCTGGAAGGGAGTCGCCGTCCTCATCTGTAGATTAATCCATAAGCTTTCAATGTTCTGAAAAGATGAGAATTGAGCCGTTTAAAGGGAATCGTAAAGGATTTTACATTAAGGGGAAGGTTTAGGATTGACAACAACAGTGTTTCCTACACTAGTCCTCCAGTGCTCCCAAAATAACACTTTTGTTTGTACTCCCTGACAAACTCATTGAGGGCTTGAAGATTAGTTGGCAAGTTGAATCAGGTGTTCTGGTCCAAGGCCACAACAAAAATGTGTACTGTTGGGGTGCTGGAGGACTGGAGTCAGGAAACAATGGACTACAGCAGTAGCTCTATTTTCAATGGTATGAGAACAGTCTGGGCCTATATTGAAAAGAATATTCCTAGTGCTTCACCTACACAGTTCAAAGTACACATAAGGGAAATTATTATCAGCCAATAGAAAAATATTTGTTATTCCACCTCCTCATCAAGAATGTCTTCAAAACGTGACAGGTTTTCATTGAACGTAATAAAGTGAATTTCTCCTTAAGGCCGGAATGAGTCTGTCACTCTCTCTCTGCTGAATATTAACATTGATTCAGATCTGTTTATGGCCGGTCATAAAGACCATAGATTTACAGAGTCTGGCGCTGACTTGCAGTTAGAACAGTCTTATAAAGGTGGAACTATACTGCCCTTTGGCCAGCAGTTAACTGCCTCGAGGTATTTAACGCTTTTCATAAAGTCTCAATGTTATTTATTAATGTTGTATGTGGGAAGCTGGGCCTCTGGGCATTCTGACCTGGGCCTCTGGGCATTCTGACCTGGGCCTCTGGGCATTCTGACCTAGGCCTCTGGGCATTCTGACCTGGGCCTCTGGGCATTCTGACCTAGGCCTCTGGGCATTCTGACCTAGGCCTCTGGGCATTCTGACCTAGGCCTCTGGGCATTCTGACCTGGGCCTCTGGGCATTCTGACCTGGGCCTCTGGGCATTCTGACCTGGGCCTCTGGGCATTCTGACCTGGGCCTCTGGGCATTCTGACCTGGGCCTCTGGGCATTCTGACCTAGGCCTCTGGGCATTCTGACCTGGGCCTCTGGGCATTCTGACTTGGGCCTCTGGGCATTCTGACCTAGGCCTCTGGGCATTCTGACCTGGGCCTCTGGGCATTCTGACCTGGGCCTCTGGGCATTCTGACCTAGGCCTCTGGGCATTCTGACCTGGGCCTCTGGGCATTCTGACCTAGGCCTCTGGGCATTCTGACCTGGGCCTCTGGGCATTCTGACCTAGGCCTCTGGGCATTCTGACCTGGGCCTCTGGGCATTCTGACCTGGGCCTCTGGGCATTCTGACCTGGGCCTCTGGGCATTCTGACCTGGGCCTCTGGGCATTCTGACCTGGGCCTCTGGGCATTCTGACCTGGGCCTCTGGGCATTCTGACCTGGGCCTCTGGGCATTCTGACCTGGGCCTCTGGGCATTCTGACCTAGGCCTCTGGGCATTCTGACCTGGGCCTCTGGGCATTCTGACCTAGGCCTCTGGGCATTCTGACCTAGGCCTCTGGGCATTCTGACCTAGGCCTCTGGGCATTCTGACCTAGGCCTCTGGGCATTCTGACCTAGGCCTCTGGGCATTCTGACCTAGGCCTCTGGGCATTCTGACCTAGGCCTCTGGGCATTCTGACCTAGGCCTCTGGGCATTCTGACCTAGGCCTCTGGGCATTCTGATAAAGACCATGTAGGATGAAATGTCAATAATTATAACTAGAAGTCAATGAGAGCTGCATCTGTGATTCTGAGTGCATCAAAGTCATACCAGTCGATAAAATGTGGATTGTTGGTAGTGGATACATAGGTGGATACATAAGTAAGTGGGTGTGATACGGCAGCCATTTTATGTAAAATTGCCATGTGGACTATCCCGGTGGAAAGGTGAGGAGGAAATTGACAGAAGTAGACTCTGTTTTATGCAAGATGGCGCCGTCAGAGATTACATTGTTACCCGAGGAAATCTTAAGTCTTATTACATACTTACCAACATTACAACCAGGAATACGAATTTCCCGAAGAAGATCCTCTGTTTGGATCACCACCCAGGACAATGGATCTAATCACAGAAGATGACCCAAGACAACGGCGCCGATGAAGGGGCAGACAGAGCGGCCTCCTGGTGTCACGACTTCTGCCGAAGTTGGTCCCTCTCCTTGTTCGTTCGCCGGTCGAAGTCACCAACCTTCTAGCCATCGCTGATCCACTTTTCATTTTCCATTGGTTTTGTCTTGTCTTCCATCACACCTGGTTACAATTCCATCAATTACATGTTGTGTATTTAACCCTCTGTTCCCCCCCCATGTCCTTGTCGGTAATTGTTTGTTGTAGTGCCAATGTATGGTCTGCTGGTATTTACCAGGTTCTGTTTGACCCATTTATTGTATTGTTCTGTTGACGCTGGTTTATGGATATTAAACGACACCGCTGTGAATCAGTTCTTGAATTTATAAGGAAGTGCACTGGAGATGTTGTACCCACTGTGACTATTAAAACCTACCCTAACCAAAAACCGTGGATGGATGGTGGCATTCATGCAAAACTGAAAGCACAAACCACCACATTTAACCATGGAAAGAGGTCTGGGAACATAGACAGTGTAGTTATTCCCGCCACAAGGCAATCAAACAAGCGAAATGCAGGAACAGGGAGTGGAGTTGCAATTCAATGGCTCAGACACGAGACGTGTGTGGCAGGGTCAACAGGAAATCACGGACTATGATGACACAACAGTAGTGGGCTTGATTACCAACAACAATGAGACAACCTACAGGGAGGAGGTGAGGGCACTCCGAGTGTCGTGTCAGGAAAACAACCTTTCACTCAACGTCAACAAAACAAAGGAAGGCGCAATAGCACCTCTTCAACTTCAGGAGGCTGAAGAAATGTGGTTTGTCACCCAAAACCCTGACTAACTTTTACAGATCCACAATCGAGAGCAGCCTGTTGGGCTGTATCACAGCCTGGTACGGCAACTGCTCCGCCCTCAAACGCAAGGCTCTCCAGAGGGTGGTGTGGTCTGCACAACGCATCACCGGGGACAAACTACCTGCCCTTCATGACACCTATAGCACCTGATGTCACAGGAAGGCCATAAAGATCATCAAGGACAACAACCACCTGAGCCACTGCCTGTTCACCCCGATACCATCCATAAGGTGAGGTAAGTACAGGTGCATCAAAGCTGGGACCGAGAGACTGATAAACAGCTTCTATGTCAAGGCCATCAGACTGTTAAACAGCAGTCACTAACTCAGAGAGGCTGCTGCGTACATGGAGACCCAATCACTGGCCACTTTAAACAATGTCACTTTAAATAATGCCACTTTACATATCTTACATTACTCATATCATATGTATATAATGTATTTTATACCATCTATTGCACCTTGTCTATGCTGCTCGGCCATCGCCCATCCATATGTACATATTCTCATTCACCCCTTTTAGATTTGTGTGTATTATGCTCGCACTGTCGGAATCAGAAACACAAGCATTTTGCTACACTCGCATTAACATCTGCTATCCATGTGTATGTGATAAATACATTTTGATTTGATTTTCGACTGCCAAGTGACGTATCACCTCGTCACCTTCTGGCATCACATATCAATAAGAGTCAATATCTGAGGCTAACCAAGCCAGACCTATAACTTTCTTTCTTTCTTTCTTTCTTTCTTTCTTTCTTTCTTTCTTTCTTTCTTTCTTTCTTTCTTTCTTTCTTTCTTTCTTTCTTTCTTTCTCTCTCTCTCTCTCTCTCTCTCTCTCTCTCTCTCTCTCTCTCTCTCTCTTCCCTTTCTTTTCTATCCCTCTGTCTATCTCTCCACAATTTTCCCTCATATTTTCACTCCCCATTCTCTCTCTCTTTCTCTGTATACCACCTTCCCCCAGACTTTCACTCCATTCTCTCCTCCTCTTACTTTCTCTGGCACTGACAGAAAGGTGAAAAGAAGTGTCCTCTTTCTTTTTCCATCACTTATCTTTCCATCCACCTCCCTCCCTTCTTCCTCTCTATCTGGTCGGAAACACATTTCCAGGGATTCCCTCCGGCTGTGACTCCTTCATAGCACCCTTCACCCAGTTACAGTGGAAACAACCCACGTGTAGACTCACATACAGCTGGCTAGTTTGTCTGGCTATGGGTCTTAGGGGAGTAAAGACATATCCGTTACCTGAATCCAAAATGACAGGCTTTCTCTCATGATAACGTGTTGTATGCCTCTCCCTGGGCCCTCTCTGCCTTCTCCTCTATCTGTCTGTTTCTCTCTTTCTAATTCCCCCTTACCTTTACACTCTCCTCCTTTTCTTTCTCTCTTCATTTCCCTCTTCTCCTCCTCCTCCTTCATCCTCCACTCACCCTTTCTCTCTCTGCCTCTCTCTCTCTCTGTCTGACTCAAGGCGATGCTTCTTGTGTCCTTCATTGATCTTTCTGTTCTCTTAGAGCCACGTCCCCTTGTCCCCCTCACTTCCTCTCCCTCCTCCTCTCCCCTGCCTCCCTTCCTCTCTCCCTCCACCCTTCTTAACCTCCATCCCTCTCTGACCAATGGCTCGCTGGAATTGGTATCCACGCCCGTCCATCTCCTTGCCAACGGGGCCTGCGTGGCGTGCGGTTGCCATGGCAATGACTCTCACTTTCAGAACTCGTCTGGTCTGGAATCAAAACAGGCTCTCTGCGCCGTTGCCACGGTGATGGATTGATGTTATGTTGTCAGACACGCACACATTCATCCACACACACACACTCACGCACATACACTCACACACCCTGGCACACTTCTATAGCCAGGACAGATGACAGTTCCCCCTTCACCTGATGACCACGATCATGACAATGAATGAGGACTGTAATCCATCAATCGACCAATCAATAAATCAATCAGTCAATTAAGCAATCCATCAGAAGTGGTGAAGAAACAGAAACAGTGTCTGTGCTGATAGTGCTGGTCCTGGGTGTGATTAGGATTCCAGAGTAGTGTCTGTCTGGCAGACAGTAACAGCCTCAGGGATACAGCTGCTGCTGTAGTGTCTGCCACCTACCTAATGCTGGAGATAGTGACATTAGGTCATTTTGATTACACATCCAATTAAAAATGGTAGCACAAGTGCAAGCACACACACTGCCACACACACTGTCACATACACTGCCACACACCCACACACACTGTCACACACCCACACACAAATGCGTACATGCATACACGTCTTCAAACAAACTAATTGCCTCTGTGTTTATAGCGAGTGAAATATCTAAAGTGCAAATGTAGAGAGAAATATGTTATTTTAAATCCTCGTCAACAAAAACATCTCAACACTCACTCCCAGCCCCTCATCACCCAGTACTCTCTCGTTCAATGTAATCACTGTCAGGTAGCCTATATATCTTTCTTCATCAATCCCACTTCTTCCCCATCTTCCCAGCAACAATGTTTTGATGGTTGCCATGGCAACCAACAAATGTCCCTGGCAACAGACGGGTGGAAATGTGTAGGTTGTGATTGGTTAATCAGTATTCATTCCAAGGTATGTTTAACTTGTGCTGTCCCAAGACAAAAAAACAGAAAACATGAGCGTGCATAACTATTCACCCCCAAAGTCAATACTTTGTAGAGCCACCTTTTGCAGCAATTACAGCTGCAAGTCTCTTGGGGTATGTCTCTATAAGCTTGGCACATCTAGCCACTGGGATTTCTGCCCATTCTTCAAGGCAAAACTTCTCCAGCTCCTTCAAGTTGGATGGGTTCCGCTGGTGTACAACAATCTTTAAGTCATACCACATATTCTCAATTGGATTGAGGTCTGGGCTTTGACTACGCCATTCCAAGACATTTAAATGTTTCCCCTTAAACCACTCAAATGTTGCTTTAGTAGAAGGCTTAGGGTCATTGTCCTCCTTGAAGGTGAACCTCTGTCCCAGTCTCAAATCTCTGGAAGACTGAAACTGGTTTCCCTCAAGAATTTCCCTGTATTTAGCGCTAGCCACCATTCCTTCAATTCTGACCAGTTTCCCAGTCCCCGACGATGAAAAACATCCCCACAGCATGATGCTGTCACCACAATGGTGTTCTCGGGGTGATGTGAGGTGTTGGGTTTGTGCCAGACATAGCATTTTCCTTGATTGTCAAATAGCTCAATTCCTGACCAGAGTACCTTCTTCCATATGTTTGGGGAGTCTCCCTTATGCCTTTTGGCAAACACCAAACATGTTTTCTTATTGTTTTCTTTATGCAATAGCTTTTTTCTGGACAGTTTTCCGTAAAGCCCAGCTCTGTGGAGTGTACGACTTAAAGTGGTCCTCTTTGTTGCCTCTCTGATTAATGCCCTCCTTTGCCTGGTCCGTGAGTTTTGGTGGGCGGGCTTGTTGTGGTGCCATATTCTTTCAATTTTTTAATAATTGATTTAATAATTGATTTAATAATTGATTTAATGGTCTTCTTTCATTTCACTTCACCAATTTGAAATATTTTGTATGTCCATTAAATGGAATCCAAATAAAAATCCATTTAAATGACATGTTGTAATGCAACAAAATAGGAAAAATGCCAAGGGGATGAATACTTTTGCAAGGTACTGTATGTAGTGCAGTGTAACGCTCAATGAGTGAATAGGTGTGGAGTCAGGCGCAGAGATCAAAGGATGCGGGAAAAACACGCTTTAATGTCCAAAATAATCACAGGAACAAAATAGTATACCCAAACCCGGTATAACTACAAAACAAAAATGTACCCTAACGTGAAATATAAGGACAGCGAGAAACCCGATGAAAACACTAACCACTCTAACACATACAGAATGAACAAGCCCGCACAAACAGAAGCGGGCTAAACGAACTTAAATTACCCCACCCTAACAACCAAACAAGGAACAGGTGAAACCAATTAGACAAAACCAAACAAACACAGAACAAAGAATCGGTGGCAGCTAGTAGACCGGCGACGACAAGCGCAGAGCGCCACCTGAACCAGAAGGGGAGCCACCGTCGGTAATATTCGTGACAGTACCCCCCACCCGAGGCCGACGCCGGGGGCCGAGGCGCAGGGCGATCCGGATGGAGGCGATGGAACTCTCTCAACATAGATGGATCCAGAATATCCCCCACCGGGACCCAGCACCTCTCCTCCGGACCGTACCCCTCCCAGTCAACGAGGTACTGCAGGCCCCTCACCCGGCTGCACCCACTCCTCCACCACAGGAGCCTCAGTATGGCTCTGATGCCATGGTGCCAGGACCGGCTGGTACCCCAACACACACTCAAATGGTGACATGTTGTTAGAGGAGTGGCTTAGTGAGTTCTGGGCCATTTCTGCCCAGGGGATGTATCTCACCCACTCCCCTGGCCGGTCCCGGCAATACGACCGCAGAAACCTACCCACCTCCTGGTTCACTCTCTCCACTTGCCCATTACTCTCCGGGTGATACCCTGAGGTCAGGCTGACAGAGACCCCCAGACGTTCCATAAATGCCTTCCACACACGGGAGTTAAACTGGGGACCCCGATCAGAAACAATATCCTCGGGCACCCCGTAGTGCCGGAAGACATGGGTGAAAAGAGCCTCCGCAGTCTGCAGGGCCGTAGGGAGACCGGGCAACTGGACAAGACGGCAGGACTTAGAGAACTGATCCACAACGACCAGGATCGTAGTGTTCCCCTGAGAGGGGGGAAGGTCGGTAAGAAAATCCACCGATAGATGGGTCCACGGCCGTTGTGGAATGGGGACGGGTTGTAACTTCCCTCGTGGCAGGTGCCTAGGAGCCTTACTCTGGGCGCACACCGAACAGGAGGAGACATAGAATCGCACATCCCTCAACAAGGTGGGCCACCAGTACTTCCCCCTAAGACCTCGCACTGTCCTTGAAATACCTGGGTGACCCGGAAGCGTCCACCTCTACTATGAACGCCAAAGAAGGGTCCGGATGCGCCAACACCGGCGCCTCAGTGAACAGCGCCTTTAACCTACGGAAAGCTCTGTCCGCCTCTGCTGACCACTGCAAACGCACCGGCCCCCCCTTCAGCAGTGAGGTAATAGGAGCCCAACGATCTACCTGACCAAAACCCCGGATAAACCTCCGGTAGTAATTGGCAAACCCTAAGAACCGCTGCACCTCCTTTACCGTGGTCAGAGTCGGCCAATTACACCCTCCATTACCACCCCCGAGCTGGAAATGCGATAACCCAGGAAGGAAACGGCTCGTTTGGAAAACTCACATTTCTCCGCCTTCACGTACAGGTCATGCTCCAACAGTCGCCCAAGAACCTTGCACACCAGAGACACATGCGCGGTGCGTGTACCGGAGTAGATAAAAATATCATCAATATACACCACCACACCCTGTCCGTGCAGGTCTCTGAGAATCTCGTCAACGAAGGATTGAAAGATAGCTGGAGCATTCTTTAACCCGTACGGCATGACGAGGTACTCATAATGGCCAGATGTGGTACTAAACGCAGATGTGGTACTAAACACGGTTTTCCACTCATCTCCCTCCCGAATACGCACCAGATTATACGCACTCCTGAGATCCAGTTTCGTGAAGAACTGCGCCCTGTGAAATGATTCCACTGCCATAGCGATGAGAGGTAGTGGGTAACTAAAACCCACCGTGATGGAATTGAGACGTCGATAATCAATACACGGACGCAAACCACCATCCTTTTTCTTCACAAAAAAGAAACTCGAGGAGACGGGTGACATGGAGGGCCGAATGTACCCCTGTCCCAGAGCTTCCGTGACATATGTCTCCATAGCCAACGTCTCCTCGTGGGATAAAGGATACACATGACTCCTGGGGAGTGCAGCGTTTACCTGGAGGTTTATCACGCAATCCCCCGGTCGATGGGGTGGTAATTGGGTCGCTTTCTTTTTACTGAAAGCGATAGCCAAATCGGCATACTCAGCGGGAATGCGCACGGTGGAAACCTGGTCTGGACTCTCCACCGTTGTCGCACCGATGGAAACTCCTACACACCTGCCTGAACACTCATCAGACCACCCCTGGAGAGTTCCCTGTTTCCACGAAATCGTCGGATTGTGAATAGCCAGCCAGGGAATCCTCAGCACCACCGGAAATGCAGGTGAATCGATAAGGAACAGACTAATCCGCTCCTTATGATTCCCCCGCGTAATCATCTCCAAAGGAATTGTGGCCTCCCTGACCCTAATGGTCGACTATCTAAAGAGTGCACGGGAAAAGGGGGGTCTACTTTTACTAACGGAATCCTCAACCTCTGAGCGAGTCCGCGATCGATAAAGCTCCCAGCTGCGCCTGAATCGACTTGCACCTTATGCTGGAGAGAGGGAAAAAATTTAAGGAAGCAAATTAATCAAAACATTTGAGCAACAGGAAACTCTGGGAGAGCTGACTCACCTGGGGTAACCAAGGAGTGTTCTGCCTGCCCTCCCGACTCCCAGATGAACTCCTCCAGCACCGACCTGAAGTGTGCCCTCTCCGGCCACAACTGGTACAGGAGGAGCCTCCTCCTCCGATCTCCCTAGATGCGGCCCCTCCTAGCTCCATCGGGATGGGAGCGGGAGGGTCAGGAGGTGGAACTAACAGGACCCTTTCAGAACGTCCGCGAGCAGCTAGCAAATGGTCTAACCGGATCGACAAGTCTTTCAGTTCATCCAGGCTAAGTGTAGCGTCACAACAAGCCAGCTCCCTGCGGACGTCCTCTCTCAGGCTACACCTGTAATGGTCTATCAGGGCCCTGTCGTTCCACCCTGCTCCAGCGGCCAAGGTCCGGAAATCCAGCGCGAAGTCCTGCTCGCTCCTCGTCCCCTGCCTGAGATGGAACAACCTCTCACCCGCCGCTCGGCCCTCTGGAGGGTGATCGAACACGGCCCGGAAACGGCGCCCGTTCCAGACAGCATTGGCCCACTCCAGGGCTCTACCCGTAAGGCAAGAGACGAGGACACTCGCGCTCTCCTCGTCTGAGGGAGCCGGCCGAACGGTGGCCAGGTAGAGGTCTCGTTGAAGCAGGAATCCCTGGCACCCTGCCGCTGCTCCATCGTACTCCCTCGGAGGCGTATAATGCGCAGAGCGCTGGGACTGGATTCCGCTGGGGGAGATGGTAGAGTTGCTGGTGGGAGGGTAGGCGGGGTAGTAGGGAGACCACTCCTCTCCCAACTATCCATCCTCTCCATCATTTGATCCATCGCTTATCCGATGCGATGGAGGATGGACGTGTGATGAAGGACTCTCTCCTCCATCGTGGGGAGAGGGGTGGTTGCTGCTCCTGCTGACTCCATCTAGGGGGGTGCGGGCTTCTGTAACGCTCAATGAGTGAATAGGTGTGGAGTCAGGCGCAGAGAGCAAAGGATGTGGGAAAAACACGCTTTAATGTCCAAAACAATCACAGGAACAAAATAGTATATCCAAACCCGGTATAACTAGCTAGTAGACCGGCGACGACGACCGCCGAGCGCCACCTGAACCAGAAGGGGAGCCACCGTCGGTAATATTCGTGACATGCAGCCCTGGCTAACACAGTAGAGCTGGATCTGTGTACCAAATTGAACTCTATTTCCTATGTAGTATAGCCCTTGCTAATACAGTAGCATTCAGTATAAAGTTATACATTAAACATCAGAACGGTATGACAACACTCAACACACACAAAAAAACATAAACAGTACCAGTCAAAAGTTTGGACACACCTGCTCATAAAATTATTTTTCTTCATTTTTACTATTTTCTACATTGTAGAATAATAGTGAATACATCAAAATTGTGAAATAACATACATGGAATCATGTAGTAACCAAAAAAGCATTAAACTAATCAAAAAATATTTAACATTTTAGATTCTTCAAAGTAGCCACCCTTTGCCTTGATGACAGCTTTGCACAGTCTTGGCATTCTCTCAACCAGCTTCACTTGGAATGCTTTTACAACAGTCTTGAAGGAGTTCCTACATATGCTGAGCACTTGTTGGCTGCTTTTCCTTCATTCTGCGGTCCAACTCATCCCAAACCAGGTCGGGTAATTGTGGAGGCAAGATCATCTGATCCAGCACTCCATCACTCTCCTTCTTGGTCAAATAGCCTTTACACAGCCTGGAGGCATTTTGGGTCATTGTCCTGTTGAAAAACAAATGATAGTCCCACTAAGCACAAACCAGATGGGATGGCATATCGCTGCAGAATGGAGTGGTAGCCATGCTGGTTAAGTATGCCTTGAATTGTAAATATATCACAGACCGTGTCTCCAGCAAAGCACCATCACACATCCTCCATGCTTCACAGTGGGAACCACACATGCGGAGATGATCTGTTCACCTACTCTGCCTCACAAAGACACAGCGGTTGGAACCAAAAATCTCAAATTTGGACTCATCAGACCAAAGGACAGATCTCCACCGGTCGGCAGGGTAGCCTAGTGGTTAGAGCATTGGACTAATAACCGATAGGTTGCAAGTTCAAATCCCCCAGCTGACAAGGTACAAAATCTGTCGTTCTGCCCCTGAACAGGCAGTTAACCCACTGTTCCTAGGCCATCATTGAAAATAAGAATTTGTTCTTAACTGACTTGCCTAGTAAAATAAAATAAAAAGTTAATTGCTTGTGTTTCATGGGCCAAACAGGTCTCTTCTTATTATTGGTGTACTTTAGTAGTGGTTTCTTTGCAGAGATTTGACCATGAAGGTCTGATTCAAGCAATCTTCCCTGAACAGTTGATGTTGAGATGTGTCTGTTACTTGAACTCTGTGAAGCATTTATTTGGGCTGCAATCTGAGGTGCAGTTAACTCTAATGAATTTATCCTCTGCAGCCAAGGTAACTCTGGGTCTTCCTTACCTGTGGCGGACCTCATGAGTGCCAGTATAATCATAGTGCTTGATGGTTTTGCGACTGCGCTTGAAGAAACTTTCAAAGTTCTTGTTATTTTCCAGATTGACTGACATTCATGTCTTAAAGTAATGATGGACTGTCGTTCCTCTTTGATTATTTGAGCTGTTCTTGACATAATATGGACTTGGTCTTTTACCCAATCGGGCTATCTTCTGTATACCACCCCTACCTTGTCACAACACAACTGATTGGCTGTTAATTGTGCATTCCAGGTGACTACTTCATGAAGCTGGTTGAGAGAATGCAAAACTGTCATCAAGGCAAAGGGTGGCTACTTTGACGAATCTCAAATATAAAATATATTTTGATTTGTTTAACACTTTTTTTGATACTACATGATTCCATGTATTATTTCATAGTTGTAATGTCTTCACTATTATTCTACAATGTAGAAAATAGTACAAATAAAGAAAAAGAGGAGTGTTGACAGCGTGTTCTCTTCTCCTGTCAGTTAGATGAATCTTACTTCTCTGACCTCTTATCTCCTGTACTGATGGAGGTCACATTCCAAATGGCACCATATTCCCCTATGCAGTGCACTACAGATAGAAGGTCTTAATTTGATCACCCTGTTGCAGGAGAACTTTCTTGCAATAAAGGAAATGTCAAATTAAAAGTTTAAAGATTTGTGAAGTGTGCAATTTCCTCTTTAAAATGTATCAACCCTTACAAATGCATCCATAAAAATACTCATTATAATTCACATTTCCTGTTTCTGCAGAATGACTTTCCTGCTGTAGCACACTGGCTCAAATTAAGATCCTACATCTATACACAGGGAATAGCTTTTACGATGCAGGAAGGAGGAGAGGAGTTGAGGACTGAGAGGAAATGGAGAGAAGGGGAGGAGGTTAAGGAATGAGAGGGAATGGAGAGAAGGGGACGAGGTTAAGGAATGAGAGGGAATGGAGAGAAGGGGACGAGGTTAAGGAATGAGAGGGAATGGAGAGAAGGGGACGAGGTTAAGGAATGAGAGGGAATGGAGAGAAGGGGACGAGGTTAAGGAATGAGAGGGAATGGAGAGAAGGGGACGAGGTTAAGGAATGAGAGGGAATGGAGAGAAGGGGAGGAGGTTAAGGAATGAGAGGGAATGGAGAGAAGGGGACGAGGTTAAGGAATGAGAGGGAATTGAGAGAAGGGGACGAGGTTAAGGAATGAGAGGGAATGGAGAGAAGGGGAGGAGGTTAAGGAATGAGAGGGAATGGAGAGAAGGGGACGAGGTTAAGGAATGAGAGGGAATGCAGAGAAGGGGACGAGGTTGAGTGCGAGGGAATGGGGGGGTGGATGGATAAGAGCACCTGAGAAAGTCTATTTAATTCATGTGAAAATTTAATCTCACCCACACATGCTTTTCTTTAGATGGCCTCTCCATTGAATGAAGCCCACACATGCGTTTCTATCAAACACTCTACTGTAAGAGAGAAGAGCTTTCAGAAGAGCTGTCAGATAACCATGTCTGTTATAAACTAACCATTAAAACTGGCCCAGGGGCAGTGGTTACAGCTTCTCTGATCTGAGAAGCAGACCACTCATTGTGATTTGATAGGTGTTAAACTGTGTGTGTGCTGCTGTTGGTTACCATAGCTACATTAATAGGACTTCAAACCAGGTCCCGCACCAATATGGTCACCACATGGGCATGAGTAGGGAATATTAATATTACCATGAAAAGCCTGTCTGTGACGCAGGTTGTGTGTGTGTGTGTCTCGCAGGCCTGGTGTGTTTTGGCTTTGATGATAATGAAGCTGAGAGGAACAGGCTCTCAAGTGACAGATCAATGCCACCTCGACTCGACAAGACTGCTGCTGCTGCGTGTGTGTGTGTGTGTGTGTGTGTGTGTGTGTGTGTGTGTGTGTGTGTGTGTGTGTGTGTGTGTGTGTGTGTGTGTGTGTGTGTGTGTGTGTGTGTGTGTGTGTGTGTGTGTGTGTGTGTGTGTGTGTGTGTGTGTGTGTGTGTGTGTGTGTGTTTAATTCCTTTCAGACTATATGCTTATTGGGCTGATAGGTCATTGCTCTGGTTGTTTGTGTAAAAAAGAAGGAACTTAATTAAAGAGCAGGAAATTAACTAGTTCTTTCACCTTTAGATAAAAATGAATGAAAACAGTATAACTGCTCGTACATAATTGGTGTGGGATATTATTAATTTCAGATAAGGCTTCAAATATATATGCATTCAATCATTGCAAGACAATGAAGGCATGCCAACAGATTTTCTTGTTTGTGTGTGTGTGTTTGTGTGTGTGTGTGTGTGTGTGTGTGTGTGTGTGTGTGTGTGTGTGTGTGTGTGTGTGTGTGTGTGTGTGTGTGTGTGTGTGTAGGTGCTTGTGTCTGCCTAAATGTGTGTGTTTGTGTCTCTGTGTCTGTGTGATTCTTTTAGCAATGGCAGCATCGACGTGTGGTTGTCAAGGTAGCAGATCCAGAATTCCAGACTATGCTCACTGAGTCTGTACAAAGTCAAACATTTCCTTAATTTTGGCTCAGTCACAGTGTTTAGGGCCAAATAGCATTACAGTTTGCTCTGTTTTTTGTAAATTCATTCCAATGTGTCAAGTAATTATCTTTTTGTTTTCTCATGATTTGGTTGGGTCTAATTGTGTTGCTGGACCAGCTTGCTTAGTAGGCTCTTCTCCAGGTTAATTTCTCTGTAGGTGATGGCTTTTTTATGGAAGGTTTGGGAATCGCTTCCTTATATAGATGGTTGTAGAATTTAACGGCTCTTTTCTGGATTTTGATCATTAGCGAGTATCGGACAAATTCTGCCCTGCATGCATTATTTGGTGTTTTACTTTGTTCTCTGTTTCTGTGGGGATTATTATAGTTTATTGACCACTATGAAGCCATCTCCTACACACTTGTGTAATATGGAATGGTGACAATATACAACACGTGAGATCGGTATGTGATAACATTTACAGATTCCATCCCAACGGGGCTGAATATGAACACATTCAATGATTGCCATGGGAATTGAGGCAGTGCTGTTCCAGTATCTATCTAATCACATATTGTGTGTTTGTTAAATAGCGTCCTCTTCATCTATCTAATCTCATATTGTGTGTTTGTTAAATAGCGTCCTCTTCATCTGTCTAATCTCATATTGTGTGTTTGTTAAATAGCGTCCTCTTCATCTGTCTAATCTCATATTGTGTGTTTGTTAAATAGCGTCCTCTTCATCTGTCTAATCTCATATTGTGTGTTTGTTAAATAGCGTCCTCTTCATCTATCTAATCTCATATTGTGTGTTTGTTAAATAGCGTCCTCTTCATCTATCTAATCTCATATTGTGTGTTTGTTAAATAGCGTCCTCTTCATCTATCTAATCTCATATTGTGTGTTTGTTAAATAGCGTCCTCTTCATCTATCTAATCTCATATTGTGTGTTTGTTAAATAGCGTCCTCTTCATCTATCTAATCTCATATTGTGTGTTTGTTAAATAGCGTCCTCTTCATCTATCTAATCTCATATTGTGTGTTTGTTAAATAGCGTCCTCTTCATCTATCTAATCTCATATTGTGTGTTTGTTAAATAGCGTCCTCTTCATCTATCTAATCTCATATTGTGTGTTTGTTAAATAGCGTCCTCTTCATCTATCTAATCTCATATTGTGTGTTTGTTAAATAGCGTCCTCTTCATCTGTCTAATCTCATATTGTGTGTTTGTTAAATAGCGTCCTCTTCATCTGTCTAATCTCATAAAGTCTCTGGCGACATTTGAAAAGTTCACCCTCCTCGTTGTGAGGTCTCCGGATGACATGAGGGCAGATTGTGACTTCTCAGCTGCCTTGCCCTCTGACGCCGGGTGACATTTTAGAACCGTAATCAGGGTGCTGGAGTTAGGAGGAAATAAACATGAGTGTCAGATTGTCCAGCGCTATTTCATTCCTACCGTACAATAGTTTTTTTTGTCTCCACAAATGAATTCTGAACTCTAACCTTGCCTTTTCTCTCTGTAGCTTCATCGGCATATTTTATTTAGCCTCTTTTCTAACCTTTTATGTGAAAAAGGACTTTACCCTGACCCCCAAACACACACATTATAACATTTACCTCAAAATGAACACAGCACAGGTAATTGTGTGAAGGGCAGCTAGTATATTCACATTACAAACAACAACATGGTTCCACATGTCTGTACATGTGGGGTGTAAACATTATGACAAATGTGTTTCTTTTCTGTTGGTTCCAGATATGGCCAGAATGGCTCATGGTTGTGTCACTTTGTATAATACCCATAAGTCAGTGCTTTGGCATACACTCTGATTCCACGCGACTTCCCCCTCAATGCTCAGACTAATTTACATTATGCAAAACTTAATTACCACAGCCTAATTAGTTGGCAGTCTCATCTATCATTTAGAAAAGGAGAGGGGTTGTCTGTGTGTGTGTCTAATTTTGTGTGTGTGTGTGTGTGTGTGTGTGTGTGTGTGTGTGTGTGTGTGTGTGTGTGTGTGTGTGTGTGTGTGTGTGTGTGTGTGTGTGTGTGTGTGTGTGTGTCTAAGTGTGTGTTTGTCTAAGTGTGTGTGTGTGTGTATATTGTATCTCTGTGTCAATGGTGTGCCTTAATCTACTGTATCTTCTTGTGTCAGTTTTCTGAGCTGGTGCATCTTGGCTAAGGCTGTGGGCATGTCAAACTGAATTATGTTTTTCCTGTTCTGGCCACACCTGAAGCTTGACTTCATACAAACATTTTGGAATTCATGTTTTGGTACTCTGGACTCTGTTTGCAGAAGGACAGATTGAGGACAGATACTATCAATCGACTGAGGAAGGAAACATAGCTTTCTATTAGCAAATCTCCAATCAACCAATCCCAATCACAGACACATCTTTGTCATTTCCAATCAGCCTATCCAGTGAGCCGTAGCCAGCCAACCACTGTGTAACATGGATTGATGAGTATTTTCTACATTTAAGTTAGTTGTATCTGTGTGTTTGTGCGTGCGTGTTTTTGTGTGTCTGTGTGCATGTCTGAGAGTCTGCCTGCCTACCTGTCTGCCTCCGTCTGTCTATCTGCATGTGTATGTACACTACCGTATTAAAGTTTGGGGTCACTTAGAAATGTCCTTGTTTTTGAAAGAAAAGCAATTTTTTTGTCCATTAAAATAACATCAAATTGATCAGAAATACATTGTAGACATTGTTATTGTTGTAAATGACTATTGTAGCTGGATTTGTAATGGAATATCTTCATAGGCGTACAGAGGCCCATTATCAGCAACCATCACTCCTGTGTTCCAATGGGACGTTGTGTTAGCTAATCCAAGTTTATCATTTTAAAAGGCTAATTGATCATTAGAAAACCCTTTTGCAATTATGTTAGCACAGATGAAAACTGTTGTGCTGATTAAAGAAGCAAGACAACTGGCCTTCTTTAGACTAGCTGAGTATCTGGAGCATCAGCATTTTATGGGTTCGATTACAGGCTCAAAATGGCCAGAAACAAAGACCTTTCTTCTGAAACTCGTCAGTCTATTCTTGTTCTGAGAAATTAAGGCTATTCCATGCGAGAAATTGCCAAGAAACTGAAGATCTCGTATAACGCTGTGTACTACTCCCATCACAGAACAGTGCAAACAGGCTCTAACCAGAATAGAGGGAGTGGGAGGCCCCGGTGCACAACTGAGCAAGAGAACAAGTACATTAGAGTGTCTAGTTTGAGAAACAGACGCCTCACAAGTCCTCAACTGGCAGCTTCATTAAATAGTACCCGCAAAACACCAGTCTCAACGTCAACAGTGAAGAGGCGACTCCGGGATGCTGACCTTCTAGACAGAGTTCCTCTGTCCAGTCTCAACGTCAACAGTGAAGAGGCGACTCCGGGATGCTGACCTTCTAGACAGAGTTACTCTGTCCAGTGTCTGTGTTCTTTTGCCCATCTTTATCTTTTCTTTTTATTGGCCAGTCTGAGATATGTTTTTTTCTTTGCAACTCTGCCTAGAAGGCCAGCATCACCTCCTATATACCTGGATTAGCTAACACAACGTGCCATTGGAACACAGGAGTGATGGTTGCTGATAATGGGCCCCTGTACACCTATGTAGATATTCCATTAAAAATCAGCCGTTACCAGCTACAATAGTCATTTACAACATTAACAATGTCTACACTGTATTTCTGAACAATTAGATGTTATTTTAATGGACAGAAAAACGTGCTGTTCTTTCAAAAACAAGAACATTTCAGCCAATAGAGGCACACGGAGAGCTATCGACACCCAAACTAAAGACCCAACGTGGATAAATGGCTCGAGAACGTGGGCCTGAACAGGGGAGCTGGAGCGTGCGTTCAAGGGAACACTGCAGAAGTAATGATGCTAAACGGGAGCGTTTTCTCCATTGAAAAGAGCCAGACACAACCTAGGGCACAGTGTCTTTGTCTTCAGCATGTCGTCTGTGTTCTTTTCTGTTATGCCTCTTAGATGACCGAAAAGCCTCGAGTCTGAAGAGACCCTTGAGTCAACGCTGGGCTGTTTGAGTTGCAGTGGAGAGGAGAGCAGTTAAATGAGCCAGTTGGAAGCTGATGATGAGATGGACTTAAAGGGATACTTTGGGATTTTGGCAACTTTGCCCTTTATCAACTTCCACACAGTCAGATTAACTCATGGATGCCATTTTTATGTCTCTGCATCCAGTATGAAGGAAGTTAGAGGTAGTTTTGCGAGCTAATGGTAACTAGCGTTAGCGCAATGACTGGAAGTATATGGTATCTACTAGCATGCTAGCAGTTGCCATAGACTTCCAGTCATTGCGCTAATGCTAGTTAGCAATTGCGTTAATGCTAGTTAGCAACTTCCTTCAAACTGCTCACAGATACATACAAATGGTATCAGCGAGTTCATCTGACTCTGGGGAAGTAGATAAAGGGCTTGATTGCCAAAATCCTGAAGTATCCCCTTAAGGGGGTTATGAAAAAGCTACCAACTCATAGAGAGGAAATATAACCTTATTTCTTCAGCTATTCGTCCTTTGTCCAGCTCCTATGCCACGTTTTGATGTGAGGAAACATTCTCCATTCTTTGTAATGTACCAGATTGGGACAATGCAGAGTAATGTCAATAACATCACCATGTCTCCTTCATATAAATATTTTATTCAATATGTTGTATCTGTGTATACAATGGAGACACAAACTGTACAGTGCAGACAAACTCTTTTGCATATATATGTATGTAAAGTTAGCGGTACATTTACCGACACAATCTCTTTTTTTCTTATTTTTGTTTTGACTTGATACACATAGGCTACAGTACTACATGCTTATCTCCACTGCCTTTCTTGTTTACCATGCAACAGGTGAGAGACGTATAGACTGGAGAGAGAGAGAGAGACAGATGGAGAGATAGAGAGAGGGGTGGGCAGGGGTAAGGGGAAGAATGAGATGGAATGTTGAGAAAGAAAGAAAGGGAGAGAGAAAGAGAGAGAGGTTTGTACATTTGCACAGTCAAAGTCAATTCAATTTGACAAAAACGGATCCAGTCTCACTTGAAGTAATCAGTTAGAGATTCAGAATCCAGCAGCACATAGAGCTCAACGATGGCAGGATTCAATCAGAGACCTTAGAGAGAGTTTGGCCAATGCAGTCTGAACTATGACATCACAGAGCTCGATGGCAGCCACGTTCGTGTCACTGGGCAATATTGAATCCTCAAGAGGCAGCAATGTGGTGCCCAGCTCTACAGTTGGCCCAACTCTCCATATTAAATGACTCTGGTTTCAACAGGAACAGAAACACCATTAACTCAAAGACACAACACCATCAAATTGTAGGTCTACATTTCTTTGCCAAGAACAGCAGCTTTTGTTCAGCTTGGTACAGACAAAACACTGGACAAGAAGTACAGCAAATGTTGCTTCAACACTTTCCCACAAACAGCCCAGTGGAATCTTTTTTTATTTTATACACCGTACCTTTTCGAGTGGTTTCTCTATGATCTCACCCAGCTAGCAAGCTTACGGTGGCCCATGAGCAGCCTGGGCCACAGGGCAAATTTGGCATCCATGGCCCGTTTTGCTCATAGGCTTTACAGTGGCTGACTGTTGTTATAAGCTCTTGGAGCTAACGTGAGCCTTCAGGTCCCAGGCACGGTTACAGGCTCAGCGAACTACCTCTGCTACTTATACAGGAAGTGACAGATCTTGATCCTCACAGTAAACATTTCAGCACAAAAACGTAACAGACCAACATCATTCCCTTATTTCATTTAGACGAATGACACGTAAAAGAGTTTGGGTAAAGTCAAACGACGGGTAACGTCAAAGTATCAATGGCTTCTAAATGAGAAAGCTACAACTCCAAGATGGGAGGTTTGTAGTCACAGTGTGAAAGCCAACGGATATAGGACTGCGGCAGCGTACCTCTTACCAATGCCAGCTAACAGCCACACCTCCAACATCACTTATTTTACTGGTCCGTTTAGGACTGTTCCCTGTAGTGACTCTGTAGTGACTCTACTGTTCATTCAATATTTTTGTACGTTCTTTGACTCTGTCAACTTCACTATGTGTGCATGTACAGGGAGCTGTCAAAATACAGGAAACGCCAACATAGTGTCGTAATAGGGCGTTGTGCCACGAGCCAGAACAGCTTCAATGCACCTTGGCAGAGATTCTAGAAGTGTCTGGAACTCTATTGGAGGGATGCAACACTATTCTTCTGCAAGAAATTTCATCATTTGGTGTTTTTTTTGGCAGGTTGAAGTTTATTCTCACGAGTCTTGTCCTAGAGGCAGAACTGAGCGATTTCCCCTTAGATAGGCCAGCTGCAAAGTGAAATGGGCTTTTTGGTGTTAATTTAAGGTGAGGGTTAGGCATTAGGGTTAACAGTGTGGTTAAAGTTAGGTTTAAAATCAGATTGTATGATTTGTGCCTGTGCCAGCTAGCTAGTGACCACTCTGCAGAACTGCCTCCAGAACAAGATTCATGACAAAAAAACACTAACCTGCGTTTTGTTGATGGTGGTGGAAAACGCTGTCTCAGGCACCGCTCCAGAATCTCCCATAAGCGTTCAGTTGGGTTGAGATCTGGTGACTGTGCGGCCATTGCCTGGGGTTTACACCATCTTCATGCTCACCAAAACGTTCATTTACCACTTGTGCCCTGTGGATGGGGGACCCTTATCATCCTAGGGGGGCATAGCCATGGTAGCCAAAATAATGGCCTGCCCAGCATTTTTATAAATTACCTTAAGATGGGATGTTAATTGCTTAATTAACTCAGGAACCACACCTGTATGGAAGCACATTCTTTCAATATACTTAGCATCCCTCATTTACTCAAGCGTTTCCATTATTTTGGGCAGTTACCTATATGTTGCCAGTGAAAATGCTACATGTCGGTCACCCTTGTGCAACTTTTGGCACTTTTCAAATATTGAATTGGAATTTCAGGTCATGTCCTGAATTGACCATGGCTCTGGATAGAAACCCATAGCTTCTGTGGACATGCTAGTTACTCTGCTACCATGCACTCTACCTACCATGCATTGCATCTGCTACCTCCTCAATACTACCAACGCATGAACATCTCATCCCCAGCCCCAGTCCTCTCCCTCTATACATGTCTTACAAAATACAAGTATTGCCCTCCTGCGTCCTTCACTGCCTAAATGAACCTACAAACACACAGAGAAAATAGTGATAGTAAGAAATAGAATAGAGATGTGGAGGTAGAGATAGAGAGAAGCTAAGAAAGAATGAGAGAGTGTGAGAGACAGAGAGAGAAAGAAACTAAGAAAGAATGAAAGAGGAAGCGAGAGAGAGAAGCTAAGAAATAATGAGAGAGAGAGACAATCATTTGAAAAATAGATGACAATTCTGTTTTGTGTCATTACAACAATCTATCCAGACGGTCGCTGGTGCATTTTGGGTATAGAATTATAAACAAGCAAACAAATTGGTAAACAGACGAACAAACAGACTGTGGTCAATATGGATGGACTCTTTTGCTATAGTGCGTCAGAGTGAGAGAGGGGGCTTATGGGTAGCCATCAGCAGGCAAGGCTACCTGGCAAAAAGGAAGAGGGAAAAAAACGCTTTGTCATCATTCTCACAGATTGTCACAGAAAAATAATCGTAAGGATTTGAAAAAGGCATTCCGTATCGCGTAGGTAGGGCATTCCGCTGTTCAAGTTTGTAGTTTATCTAGCTGATAAAATCAGCCAATTCCCCTCCTCCTCCCCTTCCTCCTCCTCCTTGTCAACACCTTCCTGCTCCTTCTTCTCCCCTCCTCTTCTCCCTTCCACCTCCCCTCCCCCATCCCCTAAATGGAGTGGTCCATTTCCTCATCTCGAACACCACTGCACCGAATCAGCCAAAAAGAGAAAGAGAGAGAAAAGAGAGAAGAGGTGGGACTTAGCCCATAATTGACCAATCAAGGTGAGAGTTTGAGTGCAGTGGGCAGAGTCTCAAGTCTCTGTCGTGTGGGGGGAGAGGAGGGGGCAGGGTTATGTTGCAGTCTCCTTCGGGTCGGGTTTGTTGATTGGTTTGCCCCCGTTCATGGCCACTGGTTCGCTGGTTGTGCTTTTGCTGGGCGGGACTCCGGAAACTTTAGGCAATGTCTCCCTGACGTCGTGCAACGACGGCTCCTTGTACATCGCAACTACAGAGAACAGGAGAGATCAGAGTGTTAGAGCGTGTGAGTGTGTGTGTGTGTGTGTGTGTGCATCCATGTGTGTGTGACAACCCCCTTACCTTCTATAGGTTTGGGCAGGAAGTGAGCGGCTGGTTTGGTCTTTTTCACTCGGTTGCCCTTCATGGGCTGTCCTTCCTTGTTCAGGCCCAAGAACCAGGCCCTCCCAGACTCATTCTGTCTGTACAGCATCGACGAGTAGATCACATAGTAGTTCTCAAACACAGACTCCTTAAACTTACACTCTGCTGTAAACAGCTCCTACAGGAGACACACAAACACACACACACGCAGGCACACAAACACACACACACACACGCAGGCACACAAGCACACACACACGCAGGCACACAAACACACACACACACACACACACACACACACACACACACACACACACACACACACACACACACACACACACACACACACACACACACACACACACACACACACACACACACACACACACACACACACACACACACAGAATCAGTATCAAACATACAACAATGGACAAATTGCTACCACTTAATATTCCATTAGATACCAGCCCAACGTCCATCCAAGACTTTTATAATCAACAGTTTCCATGACGTTTATTTAACTTCCATTGGCGACGATTTACCAACATTCAACCTGCTAAATGACTCACCCTGAATTGAATTACGCTGCTCTATCGATCTCTACATACATTCAGCCTGAATCCTAGAAGTTGTTCAGCCATCCTAGAAGATGTTTGTGCTCACTTCAAAATGAGGGGTGTTGTACAAAACACATTCATCAGCGATTGGATCGTCTCTAACCAATCAGAGTATCAAAGCCAATGACGTGATTCATGGTTCATGATGGCTCGCTCTAGCCCAACCCATTGGTTTCTGGAACCAATCAGAATGTTTAGAATGTGTTTGCATTCTACAAGATGTCAGGGAGGAAAGCAAATCCAGAGTCATTGTGGAGAGGAAACGCTAGTGGGGGTGGTGTTTGGCGCTGTGGCTGGATGGGCAGTCAGTCTCCTAAATGACTGATTTGTACTGTAATTAACCATCACTAGCTTCCAGGGCTTCAGAGAGACAGACGGGCTGGGAAAACATTGAAATTCCAATCAGGTGTGCTTGTCAGTCACCACCACAAGAAAAGAGACACTCGCTCACCTGTGTGGGCCTTTGTTCCCAGTTACCATGGAAACGATGGAACAGAGAAGATGGGAGGGGAAGAGGAGGAGGATGGGGAAGTGGTTTGATGTCTAGGTGTGATTGATCGTGGTTGGCAACGTATTTCCATTTTCCTTTGCTCTTTTTATGGTTCTCATTATGGTTCACTGCACTTTTCCCCTGTGTCCTTCAACTCTGTCCAATTAGCACATTCAGGCTGTGTCTCAATAGTATAAAGTTGCTTCCTCTACTTGTCAGGTGTCCACCATGTTGCTCTTACTTATCTTGTGATTTCAGATCATTTAGGATTTAAAGGCCCAATGCAGACTTAATTTTTTTTATTTTTTATCTCAACATCAAATAATTTCTGGGTAACAATTAAGTACCTTACTGTGATTGTTTTCAATTAAAATAGTAAAAAATAAACAAAAATAGCTTCTTAGCAAAGAGTGATTTTCTCAAGCAAAAATGTTGCTATGAATGTTTGGGAGGGGTTTGAGTGGAGAGGGGAAAACTGAAAACTAGCTGTTATTGGCAGAGACGTTAGGAACCCTCTTTCTAATTGGTCTATTAATTAATTAATCGCCTGGTGATACCACCAAAACTCCATCCCACCAAAATATACATTTTTTAAACAGCTCTTTCACTAAAAGGACATTATCATAATTTTTGATAATTTCACAGTATTATTCCAACCTCATAGTGTGGAAATATACTGTACATAAAACACAGGAAATCACACGTTTGACCGCACTGAGCCTTTAAGGTGAGGTGACAAGGAGAGGAAGCCATTTTAGACAATTGAGATGGACCTGCATACTGAACATTGTTATAAAACACAGGCTGTTAGAGAGAGAGAAGAGGAGGCAGTGGAGATTAACGGAGAGAAAGAAAGAGGGGAAGGAAAGAAAGAAAGGAGGACGTAGGAGGAGAGAAGAGAGAGATAAATCACCAAGGGAGGAGGATGTTTCCTGGGGGGGAAACACACAAACACACACACAGTCTTGTATAACTAACCTTGTGGGGACACACAATTCAGTCCCATTCAAATCCTATTTTACCCCACCCCTAAACCTAACACTAACCTTAACCCTCGCTCCTAACCATAACCCTAAAACGAACCCTAAACATAATTCTAACCCTAACACTAATTCTAACCTTAACTCTAAACACCATAGAAATAGCATTTGACCTTGTGGGGACCAACAAAATGTCCCTAGTTGGTCAAATATTTGTTTGTTTACTATTCTTCTGGGGACTTCTGGTCCCAACAAGTATAGTTAAACATGTTCACACACACACACACACACACACACACACACACACACACACACACACACACACACACACACACACACACACACACACACACACACACACACACACACACACACACACACACACACACACACACACACACACACACACACACACACACAGTTTGCTACAGCAGGAAAATAATCCTGCAGCAACATGAAATGTGAGGTATTATGTGGATTATAATTAATGGACATTTTTGTTTGTAGGGAAAATCAAGTCTGACATTTCGAAGTGGAAATTACAAACTTCAGAAGCCTTATTAAACCTTGCATATACTAGACGTTTTAAATGTCCTGCACTGCAAGAAACGTATCCTGCAACAGGGTGATCAAATGAAGATCCTACATCTGTACACACACACATGCTGGACCTTAATATTTTATAATATTAGAAACTGACTTAGGGCCAGTTTTCATGCTGTGCTCTATACAGCTGAGGTTAGACCAGGGGTTAGAAGGGTGCAGAGGTCAGACCAGCGGTTAGAAGGGTGCAGAGGTCAGACCAGGGGTTAGAAGGGTGCAGAGGTCTGACCAGGGGTTAGAAGGGTGCAGAGGTCTGACCAGGGGTTAGAAGGGTGCAGAGGTCAGACCAGGGGTTAGAAGGGTGCAGAGGTCTGACCAGGGGTTAGAAGGGTGCAGAGGTCAGACCAGGGGTTAGAAGGGTGCAGAGGTCTGACCAGGGGTTAGAAGGGTGCAGAGGTCTGACCAGGGGTTAGAAGGGTGCAGAGGTCAGACCAGGGGTTAGAAGGGTGCAGAGGTCTGACCAGGGGTTAGAAGGGTGCAGAGGTCAGACCAGGGGTTAGAAGGGTGCAGAGGTCAGACCAGGGGTTAGAAGAGTGCAGAGGTCAGACCAGGGGTTAGAAGGGTGCAGAGAGTGATCCAGTATTGATCCCACATGACCACCTGGTTCCAGTGAGGATAGAGCTTATTGTTTTCTCCGTCATACAGGGAATGTGTGTCAGTGTGTGCGTGGTGTGTGCGTGGTGTGTGTGTGTAGGTGTGTGTGGTGTGGTGTGTATGTGTGTGTTGTGTCGTGTTTGTGTGTTGAGTGTGTGTGTGTGTGTGTCATGTGTTGTGTGTATGTGTGGTAAGTGTGTGTATGTGTATGTGTGTCGTGTGGCAAATGTGTATGTGTGGGTTTGTGTGTGTTTGTCCCTCCAACACTGTTCATTATCACACTGCTAATTACCCAGGGGAATTGTGGGTAAACAAGTAAGTTAAAGAAAGGAAAGAGGGCGAGAGGAGGAGGACTGGAGAATGGCAGAATACAGGACAGAATAAACACTGTGTGAAGGACTAGTGAAACTTAGAGACCTCTTTAGATGGGGTGTTAAAGTCTTAAAGGAGCAATTGTCATTTTTGGCAAAATTCATTTTTGTATAAGTTATCTTTTCGAAAGTATTTTGGCCGTTGTGGTTTAAACCAAATAAGCTATATGATACTCTGAGAAAAATGTCAGAATCATGGTGTTCAGTTCCACAGTTGTCTGTATCTCTTCAGCTGCCATAAACTGTTAACATGGATAGGTATAGAGTAGCATCCTTGCTGTTGTGTGTCCTGTCTGGTTGTCCTTTAGTGAGGATGACACCATGCTCTTCCTTTCAACTCCGCAAACCTTTCATCTAGTCATCCTGTCCTGTTTCTGCCTCTGGATCCAACACACACGTGCACACACACACGCCACAAGGTCTATGTCAGAAAACAGATGCTCTGGTATAGAAAGGAAAAGTGAGAGAGAGAGAGAGAGAGAGAGAAGAGGAAGAGAATAGAGAGAGAGAGAAGAGGAAGAGAGAGAGAGAGAGAGAAGAGGAAGAGAATAGAGAGAACGAGAGAGGAGGAAGAGAGAGGGAGAGAAGAGGATGAAATGAGAGAGAGTGAGAGAAGAGGGAGAGCGAGACCGAAAGCAAGAGAGAAGACGAAGAGGTAGTGAGAGAGAGAGAGGGAAGAGGAAGAGAGAGAGAGAGTGAGAGGAGAGAGAGAGAGTGAGAGGAGAGAGAGAAGGAAGAAGAGAGAGAGAGAAGAGGAAGAGAGAGAGAAGGAAGAAGAGGAGAGAGAGAGAAGAGGAAGAGAGAGACAACAAAAGAGAGATATACACACAGCCATACAAAGGTTTAATGTATTTTTCCACCAAATAAACAAATAACTGTAATTATCCTCATGCCAATATATGAGCTACAGTATGTGACTTTGTGTCTTTGTCCCTCAAAGCCGCAACTACCCCCCCACACACACACACACACTGCTCCTCCTGATCCCTATCCTGCCTTTCCGAATTATAACCAAATCACCCAGGAATATTACGGAAATTAGGAAAGACCACTGCTGGCAAGCATCCACTTAAACAGCAACGGGGAGTAATACAGTTTCAGCATGTGTGAGTGTGTGTGTGCGCATGTATGTGTTGCCTATGTATTCATGTGTTTAATATGTCATGGAACATGTCAGCTCATAGGCATCAGCAGACTCTGGGCAGGAATTAGTGGTTGTCTCCTTGTTTATCTCTACTGAACAAAAATATAAATGCAACATGTAAAATGTTGGTCCCATGTTTCATGAGCTTAAATAAAAGATCCCAGAAATGTTAGTTACACACAAAAAAGTGTATTTCTCTCAAATTTTGTGCACAAATTTGTTTCCATCCCTGTTAGTGAGTATTTCTCCTTTGCCAAGATAATCCATCCACCTGACAGGTGTGGCATATCAAGAAGCTGATTAAACAGCATGATCATTACACAGGTGCACCTTGTACTAGGGACAATAAAAGGGCACTCTAAAATATGCAGTTGTGTCACACAACACAATGCCACAGACGGTTTTGAGGAAGCATACAATTGGCATGCTGACTGCAATAATGTCCACAAGAGCTGTTGCCAGATAATTGAAAGTGAATTTCTCTACCATAAGCCGCCTCCAATATCATTTTAAAGAATTTGGCAGTAAGTCCAACCGGCTTCACAACTGCAGACCACATGTAACCATGCCAGCCCAGGACCTCCACATCCGGCTTCTTCACCAGCGGGATCATTCGAGATCAGCCACCTGGACAGCTGATGAAACTGAGGAGTATTTTTGTCTTGTTATAAAGCCCTTTTGTGGGGAAAAGGTGGCACATACAGCATCTATCTTACTTACGTTTTCCTCCATAGTATTAACATGTAGAGGATATGATAGTTCTCCCTCCATAGTATTAACATGTAGAGGATATGATAGTTCTCCCTCCATAGTATTAACATGTAGAGGATATGATAGTTCTCCCTCCATAGTATTAACATGTGATAGTTCTCCCTCCATAGTATTAACATGTAGAGGATATGATAGTTCTCCCTCCATAATATTAACATGTTGTCACAACTTTCACCGAAGTCGTTTCCTTTCCTTGTTCGGGCGGTGTTCGGCGGTCAGCGTCACCAGTCTTCTAGCCATCGTCCATTCACTTTTCATTTTCCATTTGTTTTGTCTTGTTTTCCTGCACACCTGGTTTTCATTTCCCTCATTTATTTTTTAAAATTTAACCCTCTGTTCCCCCCATGTCTTTGTGTGGAATTGTTTGTTGTAGGTGCTTGTGTACATGTTTACTGGTGCGTGTCGGGTTTGTGTACCCATATTCTGTTGTATTTTTATGCCATTGGATTAAACTGCTCCGGCTACTACCTAGTTCTGCTCTCTTATGTCTGACTTCCCTGCCACCAGTTACGCACCCCTTTACACATGTACAGGATATGATAGTTCTCCCTCCATAGAAAACTCTAAGACTTGATGGTGAGGGCTACAGTATATACTGTGTACTGTTTTTGTTACTATAAAGGTGTAAACCAACATACAGCTTTCCGTGTAACTGTGTGCGTGTGTTGTCTGTGTGTCTGCATGAGTGTCTGCATGAGTGTGTGCTCGAGTACTCAGATGTGTATGCGTGTAACTGTGTGTGTGTGTGCTCGAGTACTCAGATGTGTATGCGTGTGTGTGTGTGTGTGTGTGTGTGTGTGTGTGTGTGTGTGTGTGTGTGTGTGTGTGTGTGTGTGTGTGTGTGTGTGTGTGTGTGTGTGTGTGTGTGTGTGTGTGTGTGTGCTCGAGTACTCAGATGTGTGTGTTCTTCACACTCTTCAACACACACTCAGAGCTGGTTTCCTCTTGCCCGGCATCGTTGGTAATTAACACATACCAGATCATTTCACACTAGTCCATCTGTTGACTGCAGAGACAGAGACCGAGAGAGATGGGTGGATCGAGACGAGTCTCTCTCTACAACCAGAGAGCCGTCTCATCTGTCTGACAGATGTGTAGTACTATAGATCATCTTGATGCTTCATCATCAGGAGGAGTAACACTAAAACACTCTATTCTTGATCTTACTGTTAAGGGTCGGCCATCTTGTGTCTTTGTGATTCATCAAAGCAGCGCCTTTATAAACCATTAATCAAAGCAGCGCCTCTGTAAACCGTACTAGAGCAACATATCTGTTGTTATTATTATAAAACATATTTCTTCGGTAAAAAAATAGACAATATCTGTTAAATCCCTAACAGGACTGCTTTTTGTTCATAGTCAGCGGTGTGCGTGTGTGTGTGTGTGTGTGTGTGTGTGTGTGTGTGTGTGTGTGTGTGTGTGTGTGTGTGTGTGTGTGTGTGCATGTGTGCGTGTGTGCGTGTGTGCGTGTGTGTGTGTGTGTGTGTGTGGTGCATGTGCATGTGGACAGGACTTCCCCCATCAATAATGAACAGAGAAACAGAACATAACATCTCTCCTCCAAAAAAGGACAAAACAAGCGGCCGGCTGCTCTCCTCTCGGCAGCATCATGTCACTGTCCCTCGCTCCGACACAGTGAGGAAAAAGAGTGATATTTAACTGCTCTGGTGTGTCAGGGTCGGGAATAATTCATATTTCCCTCCCCCTCCCTCCCTCCCTCCCTCCCTCCCTCACCATCTTTCTCACCACTTCACTTTCTCTCAAGGAAGCCCTCAAGTTTCCTTGGAGACAAGGAGAGAGAGGAGGGTTTGGGTGCAAACGGATGTGGATTTCTCTCTATTTCAATCTCTCTCTCTTTCTCTCTCTGCCTGTCGAAGCAGAAGCAGCTGATGTAATTCCATTATTATGTGAAGAATAAAGAGGATGAGTGATGGTGAATTCACAATGAGAAACACGAAGGGAACTGCTCTTCTGATATATCTAGTGTTATATAGTGACATGCCCATTGATTCATCACCAACCCCATAAAGACTAGAGAACTATTCAAGATAAGAATCTTACTGAGGAGTCATATAATGTTGCAGCCTAAAGAGAAGATGACCTCTCGTGCCCTACCTCGGGTAATGACCAGAGGAGGCTGGTCAGAGGCGCTACAGGAGGACGGGCTCACTGTAACGGCTGGAATGGAATCAATGGAACGGAGTCAAATGTATAGTTTCCATGTGTTTGATACCCTTCCATAGATTCGATTCCAGCCACTAGGATGAGCCTGTCCTCCTATAGCGCCTCCCACCAGCCTCCTCTGGTCATGACAATGTTTAGTATTCATGACGCATGTTCCCCTTCATACGAAACCGGGGTGAACCAATGGTCAGACAGACAGCATTGTACACAAAAAATAAGCCAAGGGAGTTTTTTTGAGCGAGAATAAAGACGACTTTCGTGTAGTAAACCATGTTACAGTTTTTCTCAGTCGCTTTGGTGCATTTCTTAGATCAAAAGTGCAATTCTTGATACTACTTGTACAAATTCCAAATCATCTAGTCACTTGTGCACATCATTAAAGCAATTTCTTATTCCTTTGAACAAATTGCAATTGATAATGTACAAGTGTCAGCTTTTTTCCACATTATCAATTGCTCATGTCATGTTGATCAAAATATAGTAGATGGTTCTCTGTTGAATAGTCTTACCCCTCAAAACATCTAGGCATTAGTTCCTTGCTTAAGCCATTACATGCAAAATTGTTGAACTATTTGTCATAAACTGTCAAGCATAGTTTTACACATTTCTATTAGACCTTTTGTACAAAAACGTGAATTGATTAATCGTGCAGGTGAAATTGACCCTCACTCATGAAGGAATGTAAAGTGTTAGTTCAACCAACAATCAACCAGTTGTCTAAATTGCTCAAAGTTGCATCTCATGAAGAATCAATTGGCAAGCATATATAGACAGACCACAACACAGAGTTGCAATTTTCCAATAATGGATGGACCAGGAAACGAACAGGGTCAACAGCCAAGAGGAGGAAGAAGAGGAGCAAGGATGCGTGGTGGAAGGCAAAACAGAGGAAGAGGCAGAAGAGGACATAGTGGTCACTATTGTAGACCATGTTGTCAATCATGGCCTTACAATGGCTGAGACGGGTCGAAGGGTGCAGCCGAATAATGGGAATATTGGGAGATCAACCGTGACCTCAATAGTTCAAACGTTTCGAAGAGAGAACAGGTATGTCCACCAGTGCACTGTTACTGTATATAAGCAGTATACTGTATACTTCCTACAATGCTTCATATTACAGTAGTCCACTTGTATTTCACAGCATACAGAAATATACTCTATACAGATACATACTGCACCTTACATGCACCCACCTGTATGTTTTACAGTAAAATGTGTGTTCGCATAGTTTTTGTCTATGTGAAAGTATGCGATGCATCACTGCATTTCCCCACATAGGACTGACTGCAAGATTACCTCAAACCGGTGGCTAGGACAACTTTTCACACCTCAACAGGAGGAGGCTATTTGCACCATGGTCCGAGTAAACAATGCCATGAGACTCAGGGAAATACAAAGGACCATTATAGAAGACAACGATGTCTTTGAAAACATCCATACGGTTAGCATCTCAACCATCGACAGGGTGCTGCATAGAAACCAGATGAGTATGAAACAGCTGTACCGTGTACCATTCCAAAGGAATGAGGACAGAGTTAAGGAGCTACGTTACCAGTATGTACAGGTAAAACATATATCTATGTAACTACTTTACAGCAACATTTTATAGTGATACATAGTACAGTAAGCATAAACTGCACACATGTCCATTGCTGTGGAAGGAACATGCAATATATGTATATTTTATGTCACTCTTCCTTACCAAAACAAATTCATCTGTGTGTTCTGGGATATACGTAGCGTATAATGGAGTTGGAATCAAGTGAACCCTCTCACAACTTTTTATACGTGGATGAGGCTGGCTTCAACCTGACCAAATCAGAGCTACTGTGGATTTGCCAGGCCAACGGGGAGGAAATATCACCATGTGTGCTGCTATTTCGGAGCATGGTGTCCTAACCCATATCCCCCTTATAGGGCCATACAACACCCAGCACCTACTCAACTTTTTAGAGACTCTCTACAGGGCTCTCATCCCTGATGATGAGAGGGGTCTGTTCAGAGAGGATTTGCCAAAGTATGTGGTCATTTGTGATAATGTGAGTTTCCATCGATCAAACATCATGAGGCAATGGTTTGTGACCCACCCGAGGATGCTCATAGAATTCCTCCCACCTTATTCACCATTCCTTAACCCAATTGAGGAGTTATTTTCAGCATGGAGGTGGAAGGTGTACGATCGTCAGCCACACACACAGATGACCCTGGCTGCAATGGATGCAGCATGTGAGGACATCACAGCAGACGCCTGCAGAGGATGGATAAGGCATTCCAAAAGATTCTTTCCACGTTGCATTGGAAGGGAAAATATCCGGTGTGATGTGGATGAGAATATGTGGGCCGACAGACAGGAACGTCTGGATGTGTAGAGACAGCACAACAGTGCTGTGGGCAAAGTTGTGCCTTAGGGGTGGTTGTGCCTTAGGGGTGGTTGTGCCTTAGGGGTGGTTGTGCCTTAGGGGTGGTTTCCTGTGTTGTTTTTCCTTTGTGCCCCTTGGGTTGTCCAGTCTCTTTCAATCAATAACCCACATACAGTCAGATGTAAATAGTACTGTTGAAATTGATACATGCCATGGAAGTGCAGCCTTGTGCATTTTCAATACAGTAACTGTCATCCAAACTGTAGCCTCAGTTTACATCAGGTAATACTGTCAAAGTACACAGTTTGACGACCTTGTTCGTGAACAATGACTCAACGACTTATCATTCTGATGACACTGACATGATCATTGGCATGAATATTTACTTTTGAGAGATGTACTATGGATTTTTAGTGACTGACTAGCTTTAATTGTTCTGAGAAATGCACTTGTTATTTTGCACATGTTTTTCACATAGGGATGATGTGAAAAATGCACCAAAGCGACTGAGAAAAACTGTAATAAGAAGGGTCTAGAAGAGTCTTATATGCTGAGCCACCGTGTGACTAGGACAGGCAAGACCCATACTATTGTGGAGGACTTAATTCTTCCTGCTGCCGCGGATATTGCTGGGACAATGCTGGGGGGAAAGTCCCAAAAAATTATACAGACAATGCCTTCATCAAACAACACTGTTTCACGATACATCAGTGACATGGCAGGAGATGTTTTGAAACAATTACTGCTTCACAAACAAGCCAGTGAATTATTTGCGTTACAGCTGGATGAGTCAACAGACGTGGCGGACCTGGCACAGCTCCTGGTATATGTCCGTTACGTTTATGGGGGTCAATTAAGGAAGACATCCTCTTCTGGAAACCCAACATTGCAGAGTTATGTGCATCCTGTCAAGCACATCCTTCTCATTAACCTGTGGTGAGTTATTCACCATTTTTGATGAACAAATAAAGTTTTATATGTAAGATGGCTAAATAAAGAGCAAAATTATTGATTATTATTATGTTATTATTTGTACCCTGGTTCTATAAGAACTCTTTGTCACTTCCCACGAGCCGGGTTGTGACAAAAACTCACTCTCATTCTTATGTTTAATAAATGTATTGTATAGTGTGTGTGTGGCAGGCTTCCAATGATGGCAAAAAACAACATTTGATAGTGCGCTGACCCTGGTGCTAGAGGGGGTACAGTTGACCCTGGTGCTAGAGGGGGTACAGTTGACCCTGGTGCTAGAGGGGGTACAGTTGACCCTGGTGCTAGAGGGGGTACAGTTGACCCTGGTGCTAGAGGGGGTACAGTTGACCCTGGTGCTAGAGGGGGTACAGTTGACCCTGGTGCTAGAGGGGGTACAGTTGACCCTGGTGCTAGAGGGGGTACAGTTGACCCTGGTGCTAGAGGGGGTACAGTTGACCCTGGTGCTAGAGGGGGTACAGTTGACCCTGGTGCTAGAGGGGGTACAGTTGACCCTGGTGCTAGAGGGGTACAGTTGACCCTGGTGCTAGAGGGGGTACAGTTGACCCTGGTGCTAGAGGGGGTACAGTTGACCCTGGTGCTAGAGGGGGTACAGTTGACCCTGGTGCTAGAGGGGGTACAGTTGACCCTGGTGCTAGAGGGGGTACAGTTGACCCTGGTGCTAGAGGGGTACAGTTGACCCTGGTGCTAGAGGGGTACAGTTGACCCTGGTGCTAGAGGGGGTAAAGTTGACCCTGGTGCTAGAGGGGTACAGTTGACCCTGGTGCTAGAGGGGTACAGTTGACCCTGGTGCTAGAGGGGGTACAGTTGACCCTGGTGCTAGAGGGGGTACAGTTGACCCTGGTGCTAGAGGGGGTACAGTTGACCCTGGTGCTAGAGGGGGTACAGCTGACCCTGGTGCTAGAGGGGGTACAGCTGACCCTGGTGCTAGAGGGGGTACAGCTGACCCTGGTGCTAGAGGGGAGGGGGTACGCAGCTGGAGGTTGAATGTTTGAAGGGGTATGGGACTATAAAACGTTTGGGAACCACTGTATTAGACAAATCCTCACTATGGCCTCTGGGGAAACGTACACGTATTCCTCCTGAAGGATTCCAGAATCTTGTTGAACCCAGTGTGTCTACAGGACAGCTGGACTGTATATTAGTACGGTGACTGAGTGGTATAAAGGTTGCGTTTACACAGGCAGCCCAATTCCAATCTTTTTTTTCACTAATTGGTCTTTCAACCTGTCAGATCTTTGGCCAATAATTGGGCAAAAGATCGGATTTGGTCTGCCTGTGTAAACTCAGCCTTAGATAGTTAGATCAATCTGTTTTAGGTGAAATAATTACACACATACACATAGAAGAAAACTGAGTATTGTCATAGTAAATCATCTCAACCAAGATGGCCGCCCGGCAGGCACACGTCATCATCAGCATTGGTCTGTACTCACTGATGAGTAGAGGTGTCCCTCCCCGTTCATGGCGATGTACAGACCCATCTTGACTGACTGGATGGCCACCACTCGAAGGCCCACTGGGATGAGGTTGAACAAGGCTGAGAGACAAATCAGCACAGTAAAGCGGATTGACAATCTTACCGATAGAATACACATTATTGTGTGTGTGTGTGTGTGTGTGAGAGTACGTAGCGTACGTATGCATCTATATAAGATTCAGATACTCAGTCAACCATGTGACACAGTTACACACACACACACACACACACACACACACACACACACACACACACACACACACACACACACACACACACACACACACACACACACACACACACACACACACACACACACACACACACACACACACACACACACACACACACACACACACACACACACACACACACGACTAGAATGGAACGATACAGTATATATATGAAAGCTACCAGAACACTTAATCACACTTAATCACACGAGACGTGTATGAGACTTGACACATGCGTGTAGTAGCCGTGTGAGAAATGAGCCATGTTCATCTGGACTTCGGTGTGTCAGTTCTCATTTGTCCATGTTTGACATGTACTGCATGAGATCTGTGATTGGATGACTTCTAATAAAATGTCTGTCACTGGGTTGACAGAGGTTGCCCCTCAGCCACTCAATCTACCCCCCTCTGTGTGTGCATGTGTGTTCGTGCGGACTCACAGGAGTTAGTGCCGTCATCTTTGGTCCCGTCCAGACATCCATCTGGGTTCATCTGCAAGTAGTATCCCTGTCTGCAGTACAACCTGGTCACTATGCCCTTAAGCTGTGGATCTAGGGGGAGAGAGGAGAGAGGAGAGAGGAGAGAGGCGAGAGAAAGTAGAGAGCAAGGAGAGAGAGAGGAGAGAGAAAGGATAGAGGAGAGAGAAAGGATAGAGGAGAAAGGAGAGAGAGAGGAGAGAGAGAAGAGAGAGGAAGGAGAGAGAGAGAGGAGAGAGAGAAGAGAGAGGAAGGAGAGAGAGAGGAGAGAGAGAAGAGAGAGGAAGGAGAGAGGAGAGAGGAGAGAGAGGTGAGGAGAGAGAAAGGAGAGAGGAAAGAGAAAGGAGAGAGGAGAGAGGAGAGAGAGGAGAGAGAAAGGAGAGAGAGAGGAGAGAGAGGGGAGAGAGAGGAGAGAGAGAAGAGACGAGAGAGAGAGAGAGAGAGAGAGAGAGAGAGAGAGAGAGAGAGAGAGAGAGAGAGAGAGAGAGAGAGAGAGAGAGAGAGAGAGAGAGAGATAGATAGATAGATAGATAGATAGATAGATAGTGTAAAAGTTCAAGACTACATTATTCTGAGGTTTCTTTTATCTCCGTGACAATATCAGTCTGTTTTCACAAAGAAAGAGCGAGCAGACAGACCGGAGCTCAGGAGAAAAAGCTCTTAATCTCAGAAATGTCTGAGAATGTCAGCATGTGTGTGCAACCCAGTCCACACCCACACAGGCCCGTGACTTCATTGTGTTCTCCCCCAACTCCCTGTCACAAAACAGCCAGAGAAAGAAACATGTCAAACAGAGAAACAGAGAGAGAAACAGAGAGAGAAACAGAGAGAGAAACAGAGAGAGAAACAGAGAGAGAAAGAGAGAGGGAAACAGAGAGAGAAAGAGAGAGAGAAAGAGAGGGGAAACAGAGAGAGAAACAGAGGGAAACAGAGAGAGAAACAGAGAGAGAAACAGAGAGAGAAAGAGAGAGAGAAAGAGAGAGGGAAACAGAGAGAGAAACAGAGTGAGAAACAGAGAGAGAGAAACAGAGATAAACAGAGAGAGGGAAACAGAGAGAGAAACAGAGAGAGAAACAGAGAGAGAAACAGAGAGAGAAAGAGAGAGAGAAAGAGAGAGAGAAACAGAGAGAGAAAGAGAGAGAGAAACAGAGAGAGAGAAACAGAGAGAGAAACAGAGAGAGAAAGAGAGAGGGAAAGAGAGAGAGAAACAGAGAGAGAAAGAGAGGGAAACAGAGAGAGAAACAGAGAGAGAAACAGAGAGAAACAGAGAGAGAGACAGAGAGAGAAACAGAGAGAGAAACAGAGAGAGAAACAGAGAGAGAGAAACAGAGAGAGAAACAGAGAGAGAAACAGAGAGAGAGAAACAGAGAGAGAAACAGAGAGAGAGACAGAGAGAGAAACAGAGAGAGAAACAGAGAGAGAAACAGAGAGAGAAACAGAGAGAGAAACAGAGAGAGAAACAGAGAGAGAGAAACAGAGAGAGAAACAGAGAGAGAGACAGAGAGAGAAACAGAGAGAGAAACAGAGAGAGAGAAACAGAGAGAGAGAAACAGAGAGAGAAACAGAGAGAGAGACAGAGAGAGAAACAGAGAGAGAAACAGAGAGAGAAACAGAGAGAGAGAAACAGAGAGAGAAACAGAGAGAGAGACAGAGAGAGAAACAGAGAGAGAAACAGAGAGAGAGACAGAGAGAGAAACAGAGAGAGAAACAGAGAGAGAAACAGAGAGAGAGAGACAGAGAGAGAAACAGAGAGAGAGACAGAGAGAGAAACAGAGAGAGAAACAGAGAGAGAGAGCGTAAGAGAAGGATGTTGGAAGTGTTCTAGGGCTGAGGAGAAAGAGAATAAAGGAACAGGAGGAGAAGCCATGGATAAACAGTGGTGAAATAGCTGGACCCAACACACACATACGGTGCATTCAGAAAGTATTCAGACCCGTTGACTTTCCCCACGTTTTGTTACGTTACAGCCTTATTCTAAAATGGATTCAATTGTTTTTTTTACCCTCATCAATCTACACACAATACCCCATAATGACGAAGCAAAAGGAGGTCTCTCGACATTTTTGCAAATGTATAAATAAAAAATAAAAAACAGACATATATCACATTGACATAAGTATTCAGATCCTTTTCATCAGTACTTTGTTGAAGCACCTTTGGCTGTGATTACAGTGTCGAGTCTTCTTGGGTATGAGGCTACAAGCTTGACACACCTGTATTTGGGGAGTTTCTACCATTCTTCTATGCAGATCCTCTCAAGCTCTGTCAGGTTGGATGGGGAGCGTCGCTGCACAGCTATTTTCAAGTCTCTCCAGAGATGATCGATCTGGTTCAAGTCCGGGCTCTGTCTGGGCCACTCAAGGACATTCACAGACTTGTTCTGAAGCCACTCTTGCGTTGTCTTGGCTGTGTGCTTAGGGTCGTTATCATACTGGAAGGTGAACCTTGCGTGAACCTTATATAGACATGCGTGTGCCTTTCCAAATCATGTCCTATCAATTGAATTTACCACAGCTGGACTCCAATCAAGTTGTAGAAACATCAAAGATGGTCAATGGAAACAGGAAGCATCCAAGCTCAATTTCGAGTCTCATAGCAAAGGGTCTGAATACTTATGTAAATAAGGTATTTATGTTTTTTTTTATTTGAATACATTTGCAAACTTTTCTTAAAACCAGTTTTCACTTTGCCATTATGGGGTATTGAGTGTAGATTGATGAGGAAAAAAATGTTTTTCATAGATTTTAGAATAAGGCTGTAACATAACAAAATGTGGAAAATGTCAAGGGGTCTGAATACATTCTGAATGCACCGTACACCGACCGCACCGTCCTGCCTCACACACACACACACACACACACACACACACACACACACACACACACACACACACACACACACACACACACACACACACACACACACACACACACACACACACACACACACAGCACCCTCCTGTATCTCTGTAGTAATGAAGGATTCCCCTTCTGTTGACATTAATATTAACTGATGCTCTGCACGTGCAGACCACACCCAATGCACTCTCTCTCTCTCACTCTCGTTCCCCCTCTACACACACACACACACACACACACACACACACACACACACACACACACACACACACACACACACACACACACACACACACACACACACACACACACACACACACACACACACACACACACACACACTCGACACACACTTTCTTTCACACAAACAGACCGCACCCTCTTCTGAGTGTCTACAGCAATGTGGAGATCCCCTCTGAAGGTGTTGTGTTGATGTGTGTGTGCCAGAGGAAAAAAGGTATGCTCCAATGAACATGATAGATTAGAACTGCAGACGAGACTGACCCAGTTTAGAAGAGCGAGAGAGGGAAATAGAGGAAGAGAGAGCGAGAGAAAGGGATTTTCCAGTTTTCACACCAGGGACAGAGGTGTGATGGGAGGAATGGTTACCAACCCTCTACACTAGCAGTCTGTCTGTTCAGCTCAACGTTCAACCACCTGAGAATACATTTTAGAAGACCTTAGACAACGTCTGGTCATTTTAATTTGGGGGTGAAAAAACACTTTAACCGTCTATTACTATTCAGTCTTTACTAATGACCAGAACAGAGTAGAGATGAGGAGATAGGGGTGGAGTCACTGAGATGAGTAGAGATGAGGAGATAGAGGTGGAGTCACTGAGATGAGAACAGAGTAGAGATGAGGAGATAGGGGTGGAGTCACTGAGATGAGAACAGAGTAGAGATGAGGAGATAGGGGTGGAGTCACTGAGATGAGTAGAGATGAGGAGATAGAGGTGGAGTCACTGAGATGAGAACAGAGTAGAGATGAGGAGATAGGGGTGGAGTCACTGAGATGAGAACAGAGCAGAGATGAGGTGATAGAGGTGGAGTCACTGAGATGAGTAGAGATGAGTAGATAGAAGTGGAGTCACTGAGATGAGAACAGAGTAGAGATGAGGAGATAGAGGTGGTGTCACTGAGATGAGAACAGAGTAGAGATGAGGAGATAGAGGTGGAGTCACTGAGATGAGAACAGAGTAGAGATGAGGAGATAGGGGTGGAGTCACTGAGATGAGAACAGAGTAGAGATGAGGAGAGGTGGAGTCACTGAGATGAGAACAGAGTAGAGATGAGGAGATAGAGGTGGAGTCACTGAGATGAGAACAGAGTAGAGATGAGGAGATAGAGGTGGAGTCACTGAGATGAGAACAGAGTAGAGATGAGGAGATAGAGGTGGAGTCACTGAGATGAGAACAGAGTAGAGATGAGGAGATAGAGGTGGAGTCACTGAGATGAGAACAGAGTAGAGATGAGGAGATAGAGGTGGAGTCACTGAGATGAGAACAGAGTAGAGATGAGGAAATAGAGGTGGAGTCACTGAGATGAGAACAGCGTAGAGATGAGGAGATAGAGGTGGAGTCACTGAGATGAGAACAGAGTAGAGATGAGGAGAGGTGGAGTCACTGAGATGAGAACAGAGTAGAGATGAGGAGATAGGGGTGAAGTCACTGAGATGAGAACAGAGTAGAGATGAGGAGATAGAGGTGGAGTCACTGAGATGAGAACAGAGTAGAGATGAGGAGATAGGGGTGGAGTCACTGAGATGAGAACAGAGTAGAGATGAGGAGAGGTGGAGTCACTGAGATGAGAACAGAGTAGAGATGAGGAGATAGGGGTGAAGTCACTGAGATGAGAACAGAGTAGAGATGAGGAGATAGAGGTGGAGTCACTGAGATGAGAACAGAGTAGAGATGAGGAGATAGAGGTGGAGTCACTGAGATGAGAACAGAGTAGAGATGAGGAGATAGAGGTGGAGTCACTGAGATGAGAACAGAGTAGAGATGAGGAGATAGAGGTGGAGTCACTGAGATGAGAACAGAGTAGAGATGAGGAAATAGAGGTGGAGTCACTGAGATGAGAACAGAGTAGAGATGAGGAGATAGGGGTGAAGTCACTGAGATGAGAACAGAGTAGAGATGAGGAGATAGAGGTGGAGTCACTGAGATGAGAACAGCGTAGAGATGAGGAGATAGAGGTGGAGTCACTGAGATGAGAACAGAGTAGAGATGAGGAGATAGAGGTGGAGTCACTGAGATGAGAACAGAGTAGAGATGAGGAGAGGTGGAGTCACTGAGATGAGAACAGCGTAGAGATGAGTAGATAGAGGTGGAGTCACTGAGATGAGAACAGCGTAGAGATGAGGAGATAGAGGCGGAGTCACTGAGATGAGAACAGAGTAGAGATGAGGAGAGGTGGAGTCACTGAGATGAGAACAGAGTAGAGATGAGGAGATAGAGGTGGAGTCACTGAGATGAGAACAGAGTAGAGATGAGGAGATAGAGGTGCAGTCACTGAGATGAGAACAGAGTAGAGATGAGGAAATAGAGGTGGAGTCACTGAGATGAGAACAGAGTAGAGATGAGGAAATAGAGGTGGAGTCACTGAGATGAGAACAGCGTAGAGATGAGGAGATAGAGGTGGAGTCACTGAGATGAGAACAGCGTAGAGATGAGGAGATAGAGGTGGAGTCACTGAGATGAGAACAGAGTAGAGATGAGGAGAGGTGGAGTCACTGAGATGAGAACAGAGTAGAGATGAGGAGATAGGGGTGAAGTCACTGAGATGAGAACAGAGTAGAGATGAGGAGATAGAGGTGGAGTCACTGAGATGAGAACAGAGTAGAATGACTGTAAGTCGCTTTGGATAAAAGCGTCTGCTAAATGGCATATATTATTATTATTTATTATTAGATGAGGAGATAGGGGTGGAGTCACTGAGATGAGAACAGAGTAGAGATGAGGAGATAGGGGTGAAGTCACTGAGATGAGATGAGGAGATAGAGGTGGAGTCACTGAGATGAGAACAGAGTAGAGATGAGGAGATAGAGGTGGAGTCACTGAGATGAGAACAGAGTAGAGATGAGGAGATAGAGGTGGAGTCACTGAGATGAGAACAGAGTAGAGATGAGGAGATAGAGGTGGAGTCACTGAGATGAGAACAGAGTAGAGATGAGGAAATAGAGGTGGAGTCACTGAGATGAGAACAGAGTAGAGATGAGGAGATAGAGGTGGAGGAGATGATAGTAGTGTAGATTATGCTCTAGAAGGACTTCAACAGTACAGATTCACTTAGAGAGACCCATTTAAACACTGTTTAATCAAGTGTGTCAGGGCTTCCTCTAATACCTTAATGAGTCGCTCTCTGTGTGTGTGTGTGTGTGTGTGTGTGTGTGTGTGTGTGTGTGTGTGTGTGTGTGTGTGTGTGTGTGTGTGTGTGTGTGTGTGTGTGTGTGTGTGTGTGTGTCCTTATGGAAATCCTGTCCGTATGAGTGTTAAATGAAGGAGTGTTATCAGACCATTGACTTCCACTCAGAGACAGAGAGGCTATCAGGAAGACACATCTGTACCTTAACTAGACTCTCCTAAAGACCCTCCTTTATGGATGGGTCTTCCTGGGTCTGGTTTCCCTGAGTCTCTGTAGAGTTACACAGTTCAAAGCTGCACAGTCAAACATGACATGGAATGTGGGGAAAAACAAAACCCTTTTCCTAAAGTGTATCTCTTTTTCAATGGAAACACATGGTCAAGACGACCCAAAACAAATACAAAATTCCCAAGCTTCCATAAATCTGACTAACGGAATTGTATTTCTTAACTTTGGGAATTCTGTCTGCTTCAACAGGTAGGGTCTCTTTCCTTCCTCACTGACCTGCTGTGTGTTACTGGGGAGAAATTCCCATTTTCCCAGATTCCCATATCCTGTCTGTTACTAGGGAAACTGGTCCAGGATTCCCTCTTTGTCTGGGTTGCCATGGATACAGTCTCGTGATCCCAATGTCCCTGTCTGCTTATCCAGAGGAAGGTATTTCCCTGTCTTTGTCTGCGTTGTTCCAACACCGCTAATCTCTGGTTATCCTCCCCATGAGGATCCATATCATTTTAATCTAAATGATATCCACCTATTGAATAGAACATGTATTGAATAATGCCTGTCGCCATCAATCAAAATGTCAATATCATACGATTCTGTATTGCACGAGAGCAATCATTACAGTAGTTGTCATCATTGGTAGGCTACTCTAAATCAGGGATATATGGACTCTACATGGGCTCTCAGGTCAACTACAGATGGTGGACGTTCCTGTAACATACATGTACTAGGGATTCTATGACCAATGATTGATTTCTGCTATGTGTGACTACTTGAAAGAAGGTGTAAGAAGGAAGAACACATTTTCTACTACATCAAGAAGCAGAAGAGGAGAGGGTGGCTTTTCACAGTATTTGAACATTACCTATGAGACAGGGAGAGAGAGAGACAATGAAAGATGGAAAGAGGGAAGGGAGGCATAGACAGAGAGGAGGAGAGTCTATGTTTGCCCTTCAGAAAACCTTATGTGTGTGTCGCCAGGATTCAGACCCAGTCACGCAGTCAGAGTGGCAAGAGGAGAGGAGAAAAGAGAGGCAAGAGGAGAGGAGAAAAGACAGGCGAGAGGAGAGGAGAAAAGAGAGGCAAGAGGAGAGAGAAAAGAGAGGCAAGAGGAGAGGAGAAAAGAGAGGCAAGAGGAGAGAGAAAAGACAGGCGAGAGGAGAGGAGAAAAGAGAGGCAAGAGGAGAGAGAAAAGAGAGGCAAGAGGAGAGGAGAAAAGAGAGGCAAGAGGAGAGAGAAAAGACAGGCGAGAGGAGAGGAGAAAAGAGAGGCAAGAGGAGAGAGAAAAGAGAGGCAAGAGGAGAGGAGAAAAGAGAGGCAAGAGGCGAGGAGAAAAGAGAGGCAAGAGGAGAGAGAAAAGAGAGGCAAGAGGAGAGGAGAAAAGAGAGGCAAGAGGAGAGGAGAAAAGAGAGGCAAGAGGCGAGGAGAAAAGAGAGGCAAGAGGAGAGAGAAAAGACAGGCGAGAGGAGAGGAGAAAAGAGAGGCGAGAGGAGAGGAGAAAAGAGAGGCAAGAGGAGAGGAGAAAAGAGAGGTGAGAGGAGAGGAGAAAAGAGAGGCGAGAGGAGAGGAGAAGAGAGAGGCAAGAGGAGAGGAGAAAAGAGAGGCAAGAGGCGAGGAGAAAAGAGAGGCAAGAGGAGAGAGAAAAGACAGGCGAGAGAGGAGAAAAGAGAGGCAAGAGGAGAGAGAAAAGACAGGCAAGAGGAGAGGAGAAAAGAGAGGCAAGAGGAGAGGAGAAAAGAGAGGCAAGAGGTGAGGAGAAAAGAGAGGCAAGAGGAGAGAGAAAAGACAGGCGAGAGGAGAGGAGAAAAGAGAGGCGGGAGGAGAGGAGAAAAGAGAGGCAAGAGGCGAGGAGAAAAGAGAGGCAAGAGGAGAGAGAAAAGACAGGCGAGAGGAGAGGAGAAAAGAGAGGCGAGAGGAGAGGAGAAAAAGAGAGGCAAGAGGAGAGGAGAAAAGAGAGGCAAGAGGTGAGGAGAAAAGAGAGGCAAGAGGAGAGAGAAAAGACAGGCGAGAGGAGAGGAGAAAAGAGAGGCGGGAGGAGAGGAGAAAAGAGAGGCAAGAGGCGAGGAGAAAAGAGAGTTGAGAGGAGAGGAGAAAAGAGAGGAGGAGAGGACAAAAGAGAGGTGAGAGGAGAGGAGAAAAGAGAGGAGGAGAGGAGAAAAGAGAGGTGAGAGGAGAAAAGAGAGGAGGAGAGGAGAAAAGAGAGGTGAGAGGAGAGGAGAAAAGAGAGGAGAAAAGAGGTGAGAGGAGAGGAGAAAAGAGAGGCGAGAACCTGAGGATATATGGCCAGGCTTTAACCAGAAGCTACCACAGCTGGAAGGAGGGAGGGAGGGAGGGAGGGAGGGAGGGAGGGAGGGAGGGAGGGAGGGAGGGAGGGAGGGAGGGAGGGAGGGAGGGAAAGAAAGAAAGAATAGTGGAAGGAGAGAGGAGGAGGAGAGGAGAGAAGGGAGATGAGTGGTGAGAGTGGAGGAAACAAGTTGTAAGGGAGGAAGGAGGAGAGAGGGAAAGAGAGAGAAGAAGGGAGAGTGGACTGTCTAAACATCACCAGCACACTCTGAGCGATAAGGGATTATACCTCCCCTCCAACACACACACACACACACACACACAGCCCTGTAAACTCTCTCAGATATCAGATAGGGATACCACAGAAGTTTTCATCTTTACATTCTGAGAATTCTTATATCCCAACACGTCAGCTGAGAGTGTATCAGAATGACTCCAGCCTCCTAGAACTGCTCTTGTTCATTTAGATGGTTGAGAATATTCAGAAAGCAGATGGGGGAGACTAGAGATTTGGAAAAGAGATTCAGATAGAGAGATATACTGTATCATAAACAGAGACCCTGGAGAGAAAATGGTAGATGAAGGACGGAGAGAGGGGGAAGAGGGGGGCAGAGAGGGGGTAGAGAGGGGGAGAGGGAGGGGGAAGAGAGGGGACAGAGAGGGGAAGAGAGGGGGAGAGGGAGGGGGAAGAGAGGGGGCAGAGAGGGGGAAGAGAGGGGGAGAGGGAGGGGGCAGTAGTTCCTTCTGGAATCAAACCAGACATGACCTTTTCTCTGTCTTACTGAAAAATGAATCGGAACAAAAGACATGTTCAACAGATCAAAGCACCATTCCTTCTATCCCACTTTCCATCTCTTCTTTCCATCGTTCTCTACTCTTCTCTTCCCTTCTTCCTTCACTCCCTCTCCTCCCCTTTTCATCCTTTTCTTCCTCCGTCCATCTCCTCTTTCTTTCTTTCTCTGCCCTCCCCTCTTTCATTATTCTCCTTTTCTTCCACTCTTCCCCTCTCTTCTTCCTTCAATCCCTCTCATCCTTCCCCTTTCCTCCTCCACCCCACCTCCCCTTACTCTCCTCCTCCTCCTCTCCTTCTCCTCCTCTCTCTCTCCCTTCACACCTCTCCTCCTCCTCTCGTTCCTCTTACCCCCTGCTCACTCCGAGGTTAAGAAACCCTGAATTCATATTTCATTTTTGACAGGATGCTTGAGGCAATTCCCCTCAACTACACACACACACACACACACACACACACACACACACACACACACACACACACACACACACACACACACACACACACACACACACACACACACACACACACACACACACACACACACACACACACACACAGCATGTGTCTCAGACTGTACTGTGTTCTACATGCACCCCATCTATAAGGCCACAGGTTGCACTGAATGTCATTGGCTTTGACAAAATGGCTGTCACTTGACTGAGGTTGCTGCGCTCACAGTCAGTCACCCGCTCTCTCTCTCCTGAGACCAGTCATGCCAGTTACCCCCTGCCATACAGAGCTTGTCATGATGTCATTTTCGTATATTGGTGGTGTCAGCTATACTGCATGTATGAATCAAGATATGTCAAATTCAATAGACAACGTTTCAAAAGCTGTCTGTTCTTTGACTCAACCTGATTCAAGTTCTGTAATGAATACCTATAAAATAGCCAACTGTTTGGTGAGATATTTAATACGGCAACCTGATTCACCTATCCACCCATCAAACGTATTTTAATCTGTATGTAACACCTAACTGTAACATCGATTTTGTCCCGATTCAAACCCTTCACTCAGAAAGGCAATCAGCAGTAAACCAATCAATGAAAGATTAGGCTAGAAATCGTTATTTTCCCACTTTAGTCTCAACTCCTAGGCCAATTAAAATGCGTAATTTGAAGCCTTGTCGAGAGGACGAGGCCTTGTCACAATAACTATATTTGTAAGGAATGAAACAGCAATGTGGTCAAACTTACCGGCCACACTGCTTAGGCTACTTTCGTTAACTACCTGTTTTTATTAATGCATGTAGGGGTAAACTATTGAACCGTTGGAGCGAACGTAAGGCTGCTCTCTCCCTCGCGCATAATGACAACCGTAACGTGTCCATGCGTCTCCCGCGCTTTCCGCTCAGCCCACACCTTGTCTCCGTAGCCTTCTCTTCTTCAAGCCGAAGATTCTCACTTTGGAGAAGATGTCGACCAAATTCCCGTTACAAAGTCCTTTATTCTTGTTGGGGCTTCGCCTCCGTCGGTGTGGCGTCGGCCGGTGGACTTGTTGTTCCCGTGCCTGTCTCTTCTGTCGTATCAAACCGCTGGCAATAGCTGCCATGTCTCAACCGAAACAACCCGGGGGAAAAGGAAACACAGAGCCCGTTCCCCGTTTCCCGTTGGGCACCGAGCGCAGACGGAACAACAAGCGATTATGTTCGGTCTGCAGCTACAGCCCCATAGTTGTGTCTATAAAATGTATCTTCTTTATCCGTCAGAAAAACATTTCGACACTACGCAATCAAGTCCAAATACCACATTTCGGTGAAGATACAGAACATTGCGTTGTCATTTTATCATGGCCATTCAACAACTAACAACCTGTCACCGTTGTTGTCAAATGATTTCGAATTTGACTGCGTGAATCCTTGTAGAGAAGGTTTTCCAAACTGACAACATTTCCGATATCCGTACTTGGTCATATTTTATCATTCAATATCTGTGACGTTTGATGTCACATAGTCCAAAAACACGAAAATAATTGTCGAAAGGTTTCGTTCTTCTCCTCGCCCAAAAATGTTTAGACTACCTCCCGTCTTCGACCGGTGATCGACAAAAACAAGCCTATAGAAAATGTGAACACGCGAATTTGAAGCCACGCGCTAAAGGAGTCTGTCAGACACTCTCAAAAACATACGGAGCGAATTTATCGTAATTATTTAGTGAAGGACGCAAGCCACAGATGCTCCCCAGATGGGGCTTGCTCCTTGGAAGAGAGGTGTGTGATGCTTGCCTCGCGCGCACAGATTCACCAAGTCCGTATGCAAATCCGTCAGTCTCTTCTCCAAAAATAGAAACGAATAACGGAGGAGCACACAATGACCAAATCGGGAGGATTGGAATCAAAAAACGAAATAATAATTATAATAATCTTGTCTTTAAAAAAAGGCCCGGAGGAACTTCTCTGCATCAGGTAAAATGGTGACGCAATTTTATTTCACGCTTCAGAAACTTCATCCAGCACGTCGGGACTGTTTTTCCTCGGTGAGAAGGGAAAGGGGACAGAATACGAATCCTGTTGGCTCATGAATTGCTTTCAGATATGAATAAGGGGTGAAAAAAGGTAGGCTACATAAAACGCTCTCCTTCAACTCATCAATCAAAGGAAACGGGAACAGCCAGACCATTCAGATGAAAACAAGAGTCTGTGCGTCAGACCAAAGCCCCCCTCGTTCTGGAGAAACCGTTCGGAAAGAAATATCTTATAAATGACCACAAGCGAGTGAACGCCCTCCGCATAAACGTAACCATTAGCACTAGACACTGACTGAAACGTTAGTATCCTGTATACTATCTAACTCCAACTCCAACTGTTGCTAATACATTGTATACACCGTCCGGACACTGATTGATATATCGTGTTGTGTATTTCACAAGAAGCAGACACCGAGCCGGAGATAGACATGTAACTGTATAGCCAACGTTGAGAATGTTTACACCTAATCTGATGTTAATCTTGGTCAGGTGAAAGATAGAGACCCAGCACATTGTCAAGTGGAGAACGTTCCCAAAAGGTTTAATTAGCTATTCAATGTTCTTTAGTAGAGGCCTAGAAATATCACGTGCACGTTTAAAGAGATCCCAGTCAGCGCCACTCCTGTATTCCTGCATTGAGTCGTGTCCAAAAACACTGGACAGAATGGAGAAATGTTTCCCCCTTATATCCCCCAACACAATCATTGAGACACAATCCATAAAATACGGCATTAAAACTTCAATCAAAATGGCAAAATAGTCCGTGTTATGGTATCTATAATACAATTAAACGAATCGATGGGCTGTAAAATCGAGGGAAAGTTGATCTTTTTGGTCAGTTGAATTCATGAATAACATGGGAGCGCAGATCTTCTGACCGGCGCAAAGCCACGTCTGATTTCAGCACCATGGGCAGCGACCGCGGCCTACAGTTCCACCAATCGCATGCTGTCTGCGGCTGAGCTGTGAGTAAACATGACCCTTGAGTTGAGGAGTAGCCTATAAATGATCCACGTGAAAATATCTCAAGACTAACTGGCATTTTCCTCATAATGTTTACCAAACTGCAAGCTAGCCTATTTTTAACCAGGTCATAAACAATTTAAACGTATAAAGCAGTGAGTCATCGTCTTCCCGGGAAGAAGAGTGTCCTTCACCTGATGCCTGGAAAAGGGACAAGTCTGGAAAGGTCCCCATTGAAGCAGAGATGCGTGATCTCAATGGGGCTTCATCCTGGATTA